>NW_028230446.1:7355102-7433862 GCF_043228905.1 Azolla caroliniana | reverse complement strand
AAGTCCTCAGCGTAGTGTGACTTTTGACGCCTTCCTACATCTCTCCCGTTTGGTTCGGCTTTGTCCGAATCAGCTTGTTTCTTCCAGCACTAGCTCTCCCAGTGACCTTTCTTCCCATAGTACTAGCATTCCGTTGCTGTCTTATCTTGCTGGCTTCCGGCGCCGCCATGACTCCCCCTACTTCCGGATGGTTTGGAATTGTTCCCGACATTTCCATTATGTCGTCCATTCAACTCTTTTCGGCTGCTTCCATTATGCATCGATCCGCCACGACCACGGGGCCTATCTCCCTCCCTGTATAGCATCTTGTCGTCGGTGTACGTACTCGTCGACACAGCCGCGTGATTTTCCTCCACGAGCAACATTGATTGAAGCTCGAAGAACGTAGGCGTATTCTCCCTCGTACATACCGCCGTTCGGGACGCTTTGAAATTTGACGCCAACCCACCAAGACAAAAAACCTACACCATCTCATCTTCCTCAACATTCACGTTGACGAAGGCGAGAGAGTCGCAGATTTCTTTGATCTTGGAGGTGTAATCAGCCATCGACATATCTTGTTGTCGAACATTGCTCAACTTTTGCCTGAGTTGAAGCTTCCTGGCTGTGGTGCTAGCGGTGAAAGTCTTCTTGAGATTCGTCCATGCGTCCTTTGCCGTCTTGGCATCCCGAATATGGCTCAATAGTTGGTCACTCACATAGGACGCAAAGTAGTAGAGAACTCTGCTTGCCACTTGTTCCCAAGATGAAAAATCTCTATGTGTTGATTCAGGTGTTGTATCATTATCTCCTTCGACATAACTCTAGTAGCCATGACCGAGCAGGTACTGGTGCATCTCGTACGACCAAGATGTGTTATTGCTCTTGTCGAGCTTCTTAGTCGGTAGCGAGCTTTCCATTCCTCTGTCCCTATTGTCTCATCTTTTCCGAAAGCCAAGAATAACAACTCAACTATGTCTCTGTCGCAAGGTTTTCTATCGACTGCAGAGGACTTCAACCATGTAAAAGAATACGTGTGCGGAAGCGTATGCGAAACACAGAGTACATAGTTCGGAGAACGACAATTTGGTAAAACACAAAAAACGTAGAGATGGAGATGGAGAGGGAGAGACAGAGACAGAGAGAGAGCAGACAACTTAGTTCTATTTCAAAATAATGACACTCTGTACATACTTCGTGCTCAGCGAGCACCTTTTATACAAGCCCTGACTATCGGGCTGACACAAGTACTAACAGTACTTGACTACTCATAAATGAGCCTACTACACTAACTCCCAAAATTATTCCTTACGAGGAATACCATACTAACGGTCTTTCAGTTTACGCACCGATACGGCCATGTTATGCGTACTGTTACGCACCCAGTCTACGCACTGGGTTACGCACCGTGTTACGCACCCAATGTTGAGCTTGTCACTCAACAGGTATGTTGATTCCAGAGCATCAAACCATATGACAAGCCACGCGGAGTGGTTTGCTGTTACCCGGACAAGTGGGGAAGTGTCGTAGTCGGAAATGAAGAACGTTCGGAGTCGGAGTCAATTTCGGATCGGTATAGAAGATCAATGAGTCAACATTTGACCAAAGTAAATTAAAATTGAAACTATAAGTTAGTTAAGGATTTTGTAGTTCTTGCCATGTTTGGCAATATGTTTTCTTGTTGAGGAAGTCCTTCCGGTTGCCTATTAGAGGAACCAAAGGCAGTGTAAAGAGCTATCGTTTTATTTAGTAATATAAAGTTAGTTTAGGAAATCTGTGTACGAAACACTCTGTCAATCTATTTCCTTTTTGTTATAATTTATTACGTAAATAGTGATCTCGATGCTTACTGAAGATCGATAAGTTTACAATCAGTTTAGTATCTATTCGTCTAAAACGACAATTCATTGATAGAATGTTTGGTGAGCAACGTTCGACCTATATAGTGTTGGCAATAGTTATTGTCGACCGAACAACACAGTATAATTTTGGCACGCCCGATGGGAATATACTAGTACCGGTTTGCCGATTTCGAACTGTACTTCGTTCTGACGTCTGTGACGATTTACAAATGTCGTTGTTTGTCTTTGCTTGTGTTCCAAAGTTGACATGGCCTGTATTCTTTCTTCCTCTAACAGTAATAAGGCTTCCTTCCGAATTTGTTCCGACTGTAGCTCATTAAATTTTCAGTTGCTTGTATTCGAAGTGTCAGAATCTGAAATTCTACTAGCATTACGTCTTCTAACCCGAAAGCCATTCGGAAAGGAGTTGATTTAATAGATGTTTTTTAAGACGTCCGATATGCCCATAAAGCACTCTGAAGCTTTTAATCCCAGTCTGTATGATTTTCATTGACTATCTTTTTGAGTATTGTCTACAGTGTTTTATTTGTCAATTCTACTAATCCATTTGCTTGTGGATAATAAGGAGTGCTCTTTTTATGAACCACTGCATAATATGTGGATATCTCATGTACAATTTTATTAATAAAATGTGTACCTTGATCGCTTACTAATTCTATTGGACACCCAAATCAACACCATATATTTTCGTACAAAATTTTTGCTGTTGATGTTGCCGTATTGTCCCTGAGGGGTTTAGCTTCTACCCACTTCGTACAGTAATCTGTGGCGACTATGATGTAACGATTACCTGTGCGAATGGCTGCTGGTTTAAATGGACTGACAAAATCCAATCCCCATTTTTGAAATGGCTCCAAAGGCAAAACAGGTTGGAAAGGCATTCTGTCTTTTTCTGTGGGTTGCCCTAGTCTTTGACATAAATCACATTTTCGACAATAGTCTACTGCATCCTTCATTACTGTCGGCCACCATAAGCCACTGTTCCATATTTTTCGGGTTGTAGTTTCTCTGGCATAATGACCACCTGCAATACCACAATGAGATTCTCGCAGAATTATCGATTTCTCAAATTGTCGTACTGTCCTTCTCCAAATTCCGTCTGCTCCTTTATGATAGAGAGTATCGTTCAAAAAATAGAAATTCCGACTATGAACGGCTAACCTTTTCCTTTCATCCGCCGATAGATGCTCTAGTGGTAGCCCTGTTGTAAGAAAGATTGTCGTCTCAGAGATCCAAGCATCCTTGGCTTCCTCATTTATTTCTTGTACTCGTACTACTTCCACTCGAAAGAGTTGTCCATCCAGAAAATCATCCGGCACACCTATGCCTTCTTCTCCCGACTCTAGTCGGCTAAGATAATCAGCAACCGCATGTTGTGCTCCTGGCCGATGTAAAATGTCAAACTCAAATTCTTGTCCACACTTGTCCATTGAAAAAGAACTTTATGCACCGTTGTGTGTAGAGGCATAGCCACATCCGCAAGATATCTAATCATCTTGCTATGCCATCTAATCTGCCCCAAGAACCGACTAAGGCCCTTAGCGTTTGTAGTTGTTGGTGCTTCTAATATGGTCCTGAACTTGTCTGGGTCAACTGCAATTCCTTCTTAGCCGACAATATGGCCTAATAGTGTCCCACTAGTAACTTCGAACGCACATTTTGCCGGATTCAAACTGAGCCGACCTTTCCGACATTGCTCCAAACATAGTCGTAAATGCTCGAAATGTTCCACTTTCCGACTATACACGACGAAATCATCCAAAACAACTTGCATAAATGCAGGAATGTATTCCGCAAAAATCTCATGTATAACCCTTTGAAATGTGGCCGGAGCTGTTTTTAATCCGACATCATTACTACTGCCACAAATACTCCCCATTCAGTAACGAAGGTTGCCTTCTCTTGATCCTCCAGATGTATCCTTACCTGATTATACCCACTAAATCCATCCAGGAAACAATACATTTCATGATCAGTGACTGCATCTAAGATCCCATCCGTAAACGGTAATGGAAATGCGTCTGTTACTGTTGCTGCATTTAGTTTCCGATAGTCGACACATACTCATATTTTTCCATTCTTTTTCGGAACAACTACAATTGGACTTAGCCATGTAGCTTTTTTTACCGGTCGAATGAACCCTACCTTCAAGAGTTTATCTATTTCCTCTTTAACTTTAATTGCATAATTAGGATTTAAACGATACCTTCGTTGTTGGTGAACCAGTTTTGCATCTTTATGCAAGTGTTTTAGTAACCCAAGTAGCCTTTGTTTATCCGCTACGCTCATATCTTTAGCCACCAACACTATTTTTGGTTCACACCCTTTATCATCTTCTGCCAAATTTACTTCCTCCAATACTGAAGCCTCAACCCGTTGAGATACCTTCATTTGTCTTTCGGTACCTTCCTGTTGCATTCGGATTTCCTTCATCGTTTGCTCATCTAATGGTAACTCCTCTTGTGCATCCATGTACAGTGTCAGAGTTTGTAATATGTCTACTTCAAACAACGGAATAATTTTTGGGTTATCATTAAAATAATGATTTTCTTCGATCTCATCTAGTCCTTCCATCATATTTACAGCCTCCGCATGAATTGGCAAACATTGTTTGCTCGTCGTAATCTTATTCTGCGTAGACACCTAGATTTTCGACTTGCCTTTCTGGAATGTTAATAAATTCTGATTCCAATTTTGCTTAATATTAGCAATTTTTAACCATGGTCTACCTAATAGCAAAGGATATGCTCCAGGAGCTTCCAAATGCAGCACTACTGCTGATATTTGAAAAGTGTGACCTCTTAATACGACATCCAACTGCCGCAGTAACCCGATTGGTCGTACCGTACTAGTATCGGCCATTCTTAGCCGGAATGGACATGCTTCCCATTTGGTAATGCCAAGCTTATCACAAGTAGTTCTATTAATTACATTCATGCCTAAGCCACCATCGGCAATAGCACCTTCTATTTCTTGCCCATGGATTATTACTTTAATAGAAGGATTTTGCTCATCCATAATTGAAGGATTATTACTCGGCTGATTATAGTGAACGTCTACCTATTCCGTACCTTTTTGGGCAATTAGCGTCGCCACTTTTTCTGTGAACCTAGGAACTAATTTGAGTAATCCCGTCAAAGGCAATGATACTTGGCAATCTGCCAAGATTTTCCAAGTTTCTTCTTGTTCTGGTACAGCCATAACTCCGGGCAATTCATTAGCTTGATTAATGAAGCATTCGGGACACATTGTTTTTATTTGCTTCTTCTACCCATTCCTTGGCTACTTTCCGAACAACTTCCTGAATTTCCCACTTTGATTGTTTACTTTTACTTCTGGTGGTCACTTGTTGAATTTCCGGCATGACCATATGCACAACCGATGTTTTTCCTTTTCCTTTTGACGGACATTGATTTGTATAATGGCCCTCCTGTCGGCAAATATAGTAGGTAGGAACAAATGGTCCACTCCCTTCGCCTTGCGCAAATTGATGATTTCCCTCTTCATTAGAATCTGGGGGTTGTTAAAATTGTCGTGATGCTTTTTGCTTATAGAATTATTTATTTTTATAGCGATTTTGTTTAAACCGACCTCCATTGTTTTGCTGATAGTCGTTATCTTGTGCCGCCGAAAAATCTTGATTCTGTTGATAATTATTTTGTCGAGCGGTTTCTTGGTACTCATTATTGAATATATGTCGGTTATTCTGGTACTCCTTTTTTGGAAAAAAATTCCGTACCGGTGTCATTGTTTTGTTAAGAAGATTATATTCACATTGCTCGACCGAATGAAGTTTAGAATGACATATTGTGCAATGTGTTCGCAAACTACATTCTATTGCCGAATGCCCAGTATTCAAACAAGTGATACATTGAACTGCTTGCCGAAACTACAACTCCTCCCGAGTTGGCAACGTATGATGTAATGCTAACATATCCATACTCTTTATATTTTTCGGATTCCAGCCCATAGCGATTGGTTTATCAATCACTTGCTCGATCGTCTGATTCCGGAAATCAAACACTACTAATGTTGTTCGTAATGGTTCACGAATTGCTTCAAGGAATACATCCTTCAATTCATTGTCCGGAATAGGCCTAGAAATCTGGAGTTGTAAATTCTGAAAACGGATGACAAATTGAGACACCGTTTCATGCGGCTCCTGATACAATGCATAAAATTGCGCTATCAAATCCTTTTGAGGAATCTGACAATGAAATAATTGTAGAAATTTTGTATTTTATTGTTCAAATGTTTCGAACGCACGGAAACTATTTTGCGCAAACCAATTAGCAGACTGACCATCTAATGACAAAACAAACTCATCAATTTTAGATTTATCTTCGGCTACTGTCGATAGCCTCTGAGCTCCATGGTTAATTTCCTATGTTGTCAAGAAATCCCTAACATGCGTTTCTGCATCAGCACCTTCCTGAAACTTAGAATACGGGTAAGGCATATTGTCTTCACTCCAGATATCATAAAATGATATCTCCTCCTCCTAATTCTCGTCCGTTTGACAATCAGTTAAATTGGGGAGCGCAGACCACCTTCTACTTATTTCTGGCTGTAACTCTGTAGCCGAATCTTTTTCTTGTGTCTTCGTAATCGAACATGTACGAGAACGTTTACAACTAACTGGTGTATTTGTACCAGACCACATCCATTCGACTTGTTCTCTGCTAACTACAGATGTAACCGGGCGTGCCAAAATTATACTGTGTTGTTTGGTCGACAATAACTATTGCCGACACTATATAGGTCAAACGTTGCTCACCGAACGTTCTATCAATGAATTGTGGTTTTAGACGAATAGATACTAAACTGATTGTAAACTTATCGATGTTCAGTAAGCATCGAGATCGCTATTTACGTAATAAGTTATAACAGAAAGGAAATAGATTGACAGAGTGTTTCGTACATAGAGATTTCCTAAACTAACTTTATATTACTAAATAAAATGATATCTCTTTACACTGCCTTCGGTTCCTCTTATAGGCAACCGGAAGGACTTCCTCATCAAGAAAACATATTGCCAAACATGGCAAGAACTACAAATCCTTAACTAACTTATAGTTTCAATTTTAATTTACTTTGGTCAGATGCTGACTCATTGATCCTCTATACCGATCCGAAATTGACTCCGACTCTGAACGTTCTTCATTTCCGACTACGACACTTCCCCACTTGTTCGGGTAACATTTGCTTATCTAGAAAACCGGAACAACCAGAGGGACAAAACCAGATACGACACCCCACATACCATCGAGCATGTCGGTGAAGTCCCCCTCAACCATGTTGAGCAAAAGGGAAAATTGATGAACGTCCTGCACGCCCCGACAATAACAAAGAATCTGGTGTTGGTCGGACATATCATCGATGAGGGAATGCAAGTGCGATTCACGCATCTCAGGTGCTTCATCGAGGATTAGGGCCAAATTATCGAGCAAGGGCGCAGAGACGAGAGGATGTTCATCCTCGACACGAATGACGTTGGGACCACTTTGTTCACGAAATGACAAAAAGTCGAGTCGGATATCGACTTATGGCATAAACAGATTGGCCACGTCAACTACAAGAGGCTTCAGGATTTGCAATCGAAACAAGTTGTGTTCGGATTGCCGAAATTCAGTGACCATAAGACCCCAATTTGTGAAGGTTGTAGCTAGGGAAGCAACACCCACTTCCTTTCCCAAACAGGCGTAACCGGAGTCGAAATATGCTCAACTTGATACACTTAGATGTATGGGGACCAGCACAGAACATAAGTCTTAGCGGCAGTCAGTATTTCGTCTCCTTCATCGATGACTACAGCCGGCACACATGGATCTACCTCATCGAAAAGAATAGTGAAGTCTTCGACTGTTTCCGAAACCTAAAAAATCTTGTTGAAAGGGAACCAGAGAGGAAGATCAAGTGCTTGTGGTCGGATGGCAGAAAAGAGTACTTTTTTGGCCAATTCAACTATTATCTGTGACAAATGGCAATTCGGCGCGAGTTCAGTTGTAGATATACGCCGGAACAAAACGACATAGCCAAAAGGAAGAATCGTTTGGTTGTGGAAGCGGCATGGGTGATGTTGGAAGAAAAGAGCATGCCCAAGTTCTATTGGGCCGAAGCAGTATGAACCGTGGTCTACATCCAAAATCGAATCGGAGTAAAGGTGTCTTCACATGAGTTGTATTTCGGAAGGAAGCCAAACCTACGATACTTGAGGGTATTCGGGAGCATTGCCTATGTGCACGTGCCCGATGAGAAGCGAATGAAGCTAGACCCAAAGTCAGAGAAATGCATGTTGGTCGGCTACTCATGTGACCAGAAGGGTTATAAGTGTTATAACCCCCGAACCAAACAAGTTCGAGTGAGCTGAGATGTCATATTCGACGAATCCGCGTCGTGGTACTTCCCTTCACCTCTAACCCTTGACAACTCCATTCCAATCTCTAAAGACAAGGTTAGTGAGGCCGAAATGCCTCTGAACAAAGAAGTAATCGGAACTCTTGAAGAGAGTCCGATTTCATTCAGGTTGAGTGCACCAAATAAGAGACTGAGTTGGAATGACCAGTCCAACGACGAGCTGGCGAGTAGTGGAGACTCGGTTGTGGAATCCCCGCACCAGAAGTCGAGGAGACGGCTTACGTGCAAAGAGAAGGGAAAGAAGAAGATGTTGGAGTATGGCACTGATAAAGACAAGTTGGATCAAAGCGAATGTGACTCCAAGAAGAACGAAGACTGACCTTCAGAAACGAAGTCCGAGTCGGCCAAGAGGGCCTCAAAATCGGCTAATGAGCAATTACATCGATTAAGCCGCCAGAAGGACCCCGTGCTATGGTTTGGATACAACGAGTACATGGCGCATCATTATGCGTACATGACGCGAGTGGCAGAAGTGCATGAGCCAGAGAGCTACGCAGAAGCGGCGAAGGACGCAAATTGGCATGTTGCAATGGAGGAAGAGATGCACGCATTAGCGGAAAATGAAACCTGGGACCTGGTTGACGCCCCAAAGGGTGTAAAGCCGATTGGATGCAGGTGGGTGTACAAGGCCAAGTATAACACCGACGGCTCTGTCAACCGCTACAAGGCTCAGTTAGTGGCGAATGGATATGCACAACAACATGGCATCGACTACGATGAGACCTTTGCGGCGGTTGTGAAGATGACAATCGTTTGTGTCCTGCTTGCGGTAGCCACGGTAAAGGGGTGGCATTTCCATCAAATGGATGTAAAGAATGTGTTCTGTTGAGAGACAAGCTCAACATTCGTGCGTAATATGATGCATAACCCAGTGCGTAGATAGGGTGCGTAAATCGTTACGCACAACACGGTCGGATCGGCTGTGCAAGCCAAGAACCGGATAAGTTGGGACCAATCGGTTAGGCCGGACAGGTGCGTAAATCGGAAGGTCGTTAGGAAGATATTCCTTGTAAGGAATAAATTTGGGAGTTAGCGTAGTAGGCTCATTTATGAGAGGTCAAGTACTGTCAGTACTTGTGTCAGCCCTATTGTCAGGGCTTTTATAAAAGGTGCTCACTAAGCACGGTGTATGTACAGATTGAGTATTGCTTTGAATCGAGTGGTTTTTGTGTTCTCTCTCTCTCTTTGTCTCTCCCGTGTACTGTGCATATAGAAGCTCTCCATTAAACCTGCATATTTTCTGTGTTCGATTTCCTATTGCTTCCGCACACTATTCTTTACATGGTATCAGAGTGCGAGGGTTGAGAACCTTTGCATCCGACATAGCTTGAAGGGAAAAACTGTTGGGATTTCGGTCCCTCCGGATGGGATGTCCCCGGAGATAAATGACGGCAAGCCCGGTTGCGGTTACGGAACCGGATGATGAAGAGTACCCGGCATGAAGCCGGATGAAGTGTACCCGGATGCGGATCCGGATGATGAAGACTACCCGGCATGAAGCCGGATGAAGAGTACTCGGATACGGATCCGGATGATGAAGACCCCGGCTACGGAGCTGGATGCTGAAGACCCCGGCTACGGAGCCGGATGATGAATGTACCCGGAGAGAGATCCGGATGCAGGGACATATTTGTGAATATGTTTGCTAAGAGCCATTGAGGCTATATTTTGTAAATAGCCCGAAAGTCATATGTGTATAAATATGACTTAGGGCAAACAGTTTATGTTGTTGCTCATTTTCTGTTTTTCCACTAAGAGGGAGCGAAGTGAGAGCAGCCGAGAGAGAGAGAGACGAAGAGGTCGTTGCCTCTGTGTATTACCGCCGCCTGTGGCGAAGACAGTGAACTCAAGGTTGTTGCCTTGTAGCTTCACCATTGTACATCTCTGTTCATAGTAATAGTTGGAGTTTGAGGACTCCCGTGGTTTTTCCCATTTAGGGTTTTCCACGTTAATTCCTGTGTCATCGTGTCTTTCTCTGTGTTTCCTATTTTCTGCTCCTTTGATTCGCAATTACTCGGTTGTGGTCGAAGAAGAAGGTAAAACGAAGCGTCGATTCTCAACAAACTGGTATCAGAGCGACGGTAACACAGAAAATGGAAGGCGGCAGCAGCGGGCAGCCGGGAATGATGGTGCTGAATGCGCAGAATTACGCCGACTGGAAGATCAAGATGGAGGATCTTCTGATTGTTCGGGACCTGTACGAACCGATTGACAGGTCGGAAATACCGAAGGGAGTACTTGAGTCGGAGTGGAAGCTCCTGAACCGGAAAGCCGTAGCGACGATCCGACAATATGTCGATGTAAGCGTCCTACAACATGTGGCGAATGACACCAACGCATATGAGATGTGGAAGAAGCTGTCGGGCCTCTACGAGAGGAAGAATGCGTTGAACCGAACCTCCCTGATGAGGAAGATTGTGAATCTCAAGTACCGGGACGGCGAGAGTATGGTGGAACACGTAAGCACGTTCATGGGATTCGTGAACCAGCTTGCGGCGATCAAGTTCCCGTTGGAGGATGCAATGCAAGCCATCATCCTGATGTGTACATTGCCGGACAGCTGGGAGAACTTGGTGGTGACTCTCAGCACCTCCTGCACCGAAGATAACTTGTCTCTACAAACGGTAAAGACAAGCATTCTGAACGAAGAAGCGCGTCGGAGAGATAAAGAACCGGCCTCCGACTCGAAGGCGCTGCTTACCGAATCGGAATGGGGAAGACATCGGAACCGGAGTCCGCAAAGACGGGAGAAGTCGGGAACCCGGTCGCAGTCAAGAGGAAGGCCCACATGCTTCCATTGTGGGAAGACGGGGCACTTCCGGAAGAATTGTCGGCATTACCGAAAGGACAACGGAGCCGACGACACCGATTCGAAGAAGTCACCGGAGAGAAACGGTGCATACCGGGGAGCCACGGACCGGAGAGGTTCGGATCGGCGAGGGCAGGACCGGAAAGGAACAACGGCACTCGCGGCAAGTGAAGAAGAGATAATGCTCATTACCGAAGAGAGGGAGCTGAACCTTGCCGGTGAAGAGATGACCTGGGTGGTCGATTCCGGAGCGTCGTTCCACCTGACCCCGGAGAAGAAATACTTCTCATCCTACACAGCCGGTGAGCACGGCTGTGTCCGGATGGGAAATGAAGGTACGTGCCGGATAGCCGGCATAGGAGACGTGTGGCTGATGACATCAACCGGATGCAAGATGCTGCTGAAGGATGTTCGACACGTTCCGGAGGTTCGATTGAACCTGATTTCGGCCGGCAGGCTAGACGATGAAGGCTACACGGGTAGCATCCGAAACGGTGTCATGAAATTCAGCAAGGGGAGCCTGATAGTGGCTCGGGCCCGGAAGGTCAACACACTGTACCTGATGAATTCCCAGCTATGTCCGGAGGAGCTGAACGTGGCAGCCGACACTGCCGGTGAGCTGTGGCACAAGAGACTGTGCCACATGAGTGAGAAGGGGATGAAGAGGCTTGCAGAAGACAACCTCATTCCAGTGAAGCATGTGCACCTGGAGAAGTGCACCGACTGCCTGGCCGGTAAGCAAAACCGGACCTCCTTCCACTCAAGGCCACCGACGAGACGTAGCGCACCGTTGGAGCTGGTGCACACTGACGTGTGTCAAGTAGAAACGAAGTCACATGGCGGAGCCCAGTACTTCGTGACATTCATTGATGATCACAGCCGGAAGCTGTGGACGGCACCGTTGAAGACAAAGGACCAAGTGTTGTCCGTCTTCAAAGAACTCCACGCGAGAGTGGAAAGAGAATCCGGCAAGAAGCTGAAAGCGATACGAGCGGATAACGGAGGGGAATACCGGGGGCAATTCCAGGAGTACTGTCGCTCGAAGGGAATCCGGCTCGAGTTTACTGTGCCGAAGACGCCGGAACTAAACGGGCTGGCCGAGAGGATGAACCGGACCATAATGGAGAGGGTCCG
This sequence comes from Azolla caroliniana, assembly GCF_043228905.1. NCBI lineage: Eukaryota > Viridiplantae > Streptophyta > Polypodiopsida > Salviniales > Salviniaceae > Azolla > Azolla caroliniana. The sequence continues at coordinate 7,421,661 of NW_028230446.1, read as the reverse complement.
GAGTATGCTGGCGCATGCGAAATTACCCAAGGGGTTTTGGGCTGAGGCAATGTCGACGGCGACGTATGTGATAAACAGATCACCCTCAGTACCTTTGGACGGAGACACGCCGCAGAAAGTGTGGACCGGTAAGGAAGTGTCCTACCGGCATCTGAAGGTGTTCGGGTGTCTCGCATACGTGCATGTGGCAAAGGACCGGAGAGGAAAGTTAGATCCAAAGACCCGGCCATGCATATTCCTCGGTTACGGCGACGACGAGTTCGGCTACCGAGTATGGGACCCGGTCGACAAGAAGATTTTCAGGAGTCGAGATATCATCTTCATGGAGGACAAGACACTCGCCGACTGGGAGTCGGAGAAGAAGATGAAGAGCTCCAAGTCGACCGGTGAGGATAAACTCTACGAGGAGCAGTCCCGACCGGCAAGGGACCGGTTAGCACTCGAGGACCCGGCCGAAGACGGTGAAGAAACAGAACCGGCCGAAGAAGATGAAAATGATACCGGAACCGGCCCCGATCCCGAAATGGATTCGGATGAAGAAGAATCGGAAGAACCGGTTACCGAAGCCCCGGAACGGAGATATCCTCTGAGAGAGAGAAGGGCCCCCCGGAGATTTCCGGAACCAGAGCACGTGCTGCTAACCGACGAGGGGGAGCCGGAGAGCTTTGAAGAAGCAAAGCACGACACCCAGAGCCGCAGGTGGTTGAGTGCCATGCAGGACGAGATGGATTCCCTGCATGAGAACCACACATATGAACTTGTGGAGTTGCCGAAAGGAAAGCGGGCACTTCGAAACAAGTGGGTGTTCAAGCTGAAACCGGGAGATGCCGGAAACCCCCCGAGATACAAAGCCAGGATCGTGGGGAAGGGGTTTCAGCAGAAGAAGGGCGTCGACTTCGACGAGATATTCGCCCCGGTAGTGAAGATGACCTCCATCCGGACGGTGCTGAGCATAGCGGCAAGCATGGACCTCGAGGTAGAACAGATGGACGTGAAGACGGCATTCCTTCACGGTGACCTCGAAGAAGAGATCTACATGCAGCAACCGGAAGGATTCGAGAAGAAAGGGAAGGAGCACCTGGTATGCCGGTTGAAGAAGAGCCTTTACGGACTGAAGCAGGCTCCCCGGCAATGGTACCGGAAGTTCGACTCCTTCATGACCGACGAAGGGTACCTCAAAACGCAGTCCGACCACTGCGTGTTTGTGAAGAAGTTCGAAGGAGGAGACTCTCTAATACTCCTCCTGTACGTGGACGACATGTTGATCGTCGGACGGGACCAGGTCAAGATACGGATGCTGAAGAAGGCTCTTCACCGAACCTTCTCAATGAAGGACCTGGGTCCGGCGAGGCAAATACTAGGGATGCACATCATCCGGGATCGAAAGAAGAAGCAGTTGTGGCTGTCACAGGAGAAGTACGTGACGAAGGTGCTTCACCGGTTCAACATGTCGGAAGCGAGACCGGTCGGATCGTCCCTCCCGACAAACTGCAAGCTGTCCAGCAAGCAAAGTCCCAAGACAAAGGCTGAAAAGGAGGATATGATGAAAGTGCCGTATGCCTCAGCCGTCGGGAGCTTGATGTACGCCATGGTGTGTACGAGACCGGACATCGGATATGCAGTCGGAGTGGTGAGCCGGTACATGAGCAATCCCGGCAAAGAGCATTGGAACACGGCCAAGTGGATACTCCGATACCTGAAGGGCACAGCAAACGTGTGCCTCCGATTCGGCTCCGGAAAGCCCGAACTCGACGGCTTTACCGATTCGGATATGTCGGCTGATGCAGATACCAGCCGGTCCACATCAGGGTACGTGATGACGTATGCAGGGGGAGCTGTTTCATGGCAGTCGAGGCTGCAGAAGACGGTTGCGTTGTCAACCACGGAGGCAGAGTACATGGCGGCTGTTGAAGCCAGCAAGGAAATAATATGGATGAAGGACTTCATTAGAGAGCTCGGTATCCGGCAGGAGGAGTACCGACTCTACTGTGACAGTCAGAGTGCCATCCATCTTGCGAAGAACGCGGCCTATCACTCCCGGACGAAGCACATCCAGCGAAGATATCACTGGATCCGGGAAAGGATAGAAGACCAGGAGTTCGTGCTGACGAAGATCCACACGGACGAGAACGGCTCAGATATGCTGACCAAAGTGCTCACACCCGACAAGTTGGAAGCATGCCGGAAGAGGATTGGATTAGAGAGACATCCCATGCCGAAGTGAAGGGGGAGTTTGTTGGGATTTCGGTCCCTCCGGATGGGATGTCCCCGGAGATAAATGACGGCAAGCCCGGTTGCGGTTACGGAACCGGATGATGAAGAGTACCCGGCATGAAGCCGGATGAAGTGTACCCGGATGCGGATCCGGATGATGAAGACTACCCGGCATGAAGCCGGATGAAGTGTACCCGGATGCGGATCCGGATGATGAAGACTACCCGGCATGAAGCCGGATGAAGAGTACCCGGATACGGATCCGGATGATGAAGACCCCGGCTACGGAGCTGGATGCTGAAGACCCCGGCTACGGAGCCGGATGATGAATGTACCCGGAGAGAGATCCGGATGCAGGGACATATTTGTGAATATGTTTGCTAAGAGCCATTGAGGCTATATTTTGTAAATAGCCCGAAAGTCATATGTGTATAAATATGACTTAGGGCAAACAGTTTATGTTGTTGCTCATTTTCTGTTTTTCCACTAAGAGGGAGCGAAGTGAGAGCAGCCGAGAGAGAGAGAGACGAAGAGGTCGTTGCCTCTGTGTATTACCGCCGCCTGTGGCGAAGACAGTGAACTCAAGGTTGTTGCCTTGTAGCTTCACCATTGTACATCTCTGTTCATAGTAATAGTTGGAGTTTGAGGACTCCCGTGGTTTTTCCCATTTAGGGTTTTCCACGTTAATTCCTGTGTCATCGTGTCTTTCTCTGTGTTTCCTATTTTCTGCTCCTTTGATTCGCAATTACTCGGTTGTGGTCGAAGAAGAAGGTAAAACGAAGCGTCGATTCTCAACAAAAACAACCAAGAAGAATAGGTAAAACCGATGGATAGAGGCATGGCTAGCTCGCTTCCGATGGAAAAGCTCGACAAAAACAACTACGCGTCTTGGTCCTACAAGATGCACCAGTACATGCTCGGGCATGATTATTGGAGCTATGTCAACGGAGAAAATGACACAGCACCCGAATCGACACACAGAGATTTCCCGGCGTGGGAACAGTCGGCGAGCAGAGTACTGTACTGCTTCGCGTCTTGTGTGGGCGAACAACTTTTGAGCTATATTCAGGATGCGAAAACGCCAAAGGATGCTTCGCGAAATTTGAACAAGATTTTCGCTGCAAGCACTACAGCCAGGAAGCTTCAACTCCGACAGGAGCTGAGCAACCTACGACAACGTGATTTGTCGGTGGCTGATTACACCTCGAAGATCAAAGATATATGTGACTCCTTAGCCTCTATTGATGTGAACGTCGAGTGTTGTCCGCTGGAATCATAACCGACGGACAAGAGCATAGGAATAAGAAATAATATAAGATCATAACGCATGTAACGGTTCACGCAGGAAGCTTGAACGGCTAAATAGACCCTGCGTATATAAAGGGCAGAAAACCTCTGATAGGGGGAGCGTGTATTTTTGGAATGTAAAGAAGCGTATCGTAATAGAATTCTATCTTCTCTGAAAGTTTGTGTATAGCTACGGCTAATTTACTGTGTGTCTGGATTATCTGAGCGTGTAAGAATGTAAGTGTAACCATTGCTAAGGAGTCGGTTGTAGTTGTCTCCCTTATACGCTGATAGGTTATGGGGAGCATTCCCCTACGCATTACACATAGACGCCCCATTCGTTGTTCCACAATCACTTGGAGGTCTAGGTCGAAGGACTAACCGAAGACCATGTTCCTAATCGGTAACACTTTTGGCACGCTTGGTGATATGTGTCTTCTCACAGACGAGCAACGACGAATGGATGTTTAGCCGCAGACGCCCCAGAGAACCAACACGACAAGATAGGCCAATCACACGGTCCGTCACACGCCAGGCATAGGAACGCGCGCGGCAGAAGCCTCGCCTTAGCGATCTCAATACTACCTACCATGATTACAAAGGTGATTCTTCGCTCTCCAAACACCTCGACGATACATGGGGAGCACGCTCACCACAGCCACCCTGTGGTCTTTCCCGACCCGTCGTAGCCCCTAGCGTGACCTTTGCCTATCCCCGCTTTAACGGCGAAACCGACGCCGCAACCCATATTCGCATGTTCCTTAATGTCTGGAATGCGAACCACATGGCGCAGAGCCTTTCGGAGGCGGTAGCGCACCAATTGAAAATGACGGAGTTTGGGTTAACATTGGATGGGCGAGTGGCGTTTTGGCATTCACAGATGGACTTACCAGCAATCACAACCTTCGATCAGTTGTAGTCCGCTTTCTTGCGGTTCTTGCATCGGAGGGTTCCGCAACCCAAAATCCTCGAATGGCTCTACACGATTAAGCAACTGCCGACCGAGACGATCATAGACTTCAGCTTACGTTTCCAAAATTTACGGTGGAAACTAGAACGGAGCCCCGCGGAGGACGAGGCTTGAGAGACATTTTTGGCAACATTACGCCGACCCATCCGAGCAACGCTCAACAACAATAGCGTGAAAGGGGAAACGACGGATATGGTCATTGAACGAGCGTTACAACTCGAGTTGGACGAGGAGGAAAGGTTTTCTATGTCCTCCTTACGACAAGCGTTACCCCAGGACGAGGAACGCCACTTTCGTCCAGCAATCCAGTGCATGATTTGCTTGAACTCAGGGCATTCCGCAGTGGAGTGCAACATGCGAATCCACTGCCCAATCTGCCACTCAAAGGCTCACACAGTCGAACAATGCGAATACAATATGTTGAACAGAGCCGCTCCCACAATCCGCAACATGGAAACACAACGTGCCCCACACCTTACTGAACAAAGGTGGCAGGAAGACCGACCACGGTATATGGATCGCAACCCACGGGACGACCGGCACCACCGGAATCGCCGAAATCACAACGATTCCGAGGAAGATGAACCAGAGGATGAGGATTATCGTGGACATCCGAGTTATGCTAAAGGGGGTCGGCGCTATGAGAATTACCGGCCGACAAACAAACGTGGCGGCTTCAATGGTTATCGTGGGAAGCCGCGACAATATCAAGATCACCGGCGGTACGACGAAAGCTCGAGAGATGAGCGACACCAAGAACCACGACGGGACCAACAACAACCACCGCGTGCGTTCCGATAAACAAGGCCGGACCAAGAGGAGCAAGTCGCACCACGGGATCGGCACACACCACGAGGAGCCGAGAAGGGTGAATCAAGCATCCATTGTTTTATTTGTCAGCAGCCTGGACATTATGCCACGCAATGCCCAGTACGCAAGGGTAAGGGGCCCGCCGTCAACACGATTACGGCGGAAGTACAACAAGTCACGGCACGCCAGCAAACAAAAACGGCTGATTGGGCTGCGCAAGATGAGATGCAGAAGGAGTTCGGAAACACGAGGGATCAAGCGGAGGACGAAGGACCGGTCCCGGACCCCATTTGGCAGGCATTAGCGGGCTGCGAGATAACGTTAACAATGGAGAAGCTGCTGCAGCTAGTCCCACGCTTCCGCTAGACCATGGAAGAACGGGTGACGGGCATACCCGGGGTCAGCGTCGCTACAAACCTTACAGACGTTAGCGACGGCCCGCCTATAGTGGATCACCACAACCCGGCTATTACATTAATATTACACGGACAGGAAATTTCTGGATGCATAATCGATGGCGGCTCAGGCGTCAATGTAATTAGAGTGAAAACTTGCGAGCAGTTAGGCCTTTCAGAATGGGAGGCTTGCCCATTCTGGCTCCGAATGGCAGATACCCGCTCAGTACGACCATTGGGTTTAATTCGCAAGATAGGCATTATCGTGGGCGGACATCGCTTTGACATCTCGAGGGTCGTCCTCGCCTTGGACGCCCCAGGGGTGCACCCAGTGCTTCTGGGCAGACCATGGCTTCGGGTAGCAAATATCAAGCAGGGCTGGCAACATAAGTGGATCAGTTTCCGACAAGGACGCACCAAGGTTCGCGTACCTACGGAAGGAAGCACGCCACAACCCAAGGGTATAACACCATTCTACGCAGAAGATATAAATATGTTGGCTGGGGTGGAGGATGCAGAATTAGAGGCATACCTAGATGAGCACCCACGGATCATTCCGTTGTTCGAAATCGACGTCATCGCAACCGCGGCAGAATATGCCACGACCACTATTCTCCACGACGAGGCTTACGAACCAAACCTAGGGTCCTTATTGGAACTCAACAGAGCACGGGCGGCATTCGAAAGGGAAATGGAAATTTCATGACGAGTCACCGCCTCCGTCCTGGACGAAGTAAATGTGGGTAAGGAGTCGGAACCCCGTTTCCTCTCTATCACAAAGGAATTAAGGCCGGACCGGAGAAACATGATGATCGCACTACTCACGAAATATAAAGATGTGTTCGCTTGGGCTCACGAGGACATGAAGGGGTTAGGTCCCAAGTTCTATCAGCATAAGATCAATTTAGCAACCAACGCAAAACCCGTCCAGCAGCTTCGCTACCGCATGAACCCGAACTACGCAACCCGCGTAAAAGAAGAAATTGACAAACTCCTGAAGGCGGGGTTCATACGGCCAGTTAAACAAGCCACCTGGTTAAGCCCAATAGTGGTCGTTCCAAAGAAAAATGGCAAAATATGGGTATGCGTGGATTACCGAAAATTAAATGTCATAACCATTACGGACGCATTCCCTTTACCCTTCACAGATAGCGTACTGGACGACGTCACACGACATGAGATGTACATTTTTTTAGATGGCTTCAGTGGGTATAACCAGGTATGCATGCATCCCGAGGACCAAGAAAAGACGGCATTTGTCACGGATTGGGGAGTCTATGTGGCAGTCGTCATGATGTTCGGGCTAAAGACGGCGCCGGCAACATTCCAACGGACAATTACGGAGATCTTTGGGGAATACATTCCGGCGTTCATGCAAGTTTTTTTAGACAACTTTGCGGTATATGGGAGACCATTTTACGCACCTGCAACTGTGCCTGGAACGTTGCCGCACCGCACGCTTAAGCCTGAATCCCGCAAAATGTGCTTTCGGCGTGGCCAGCGGAACTCTCCTGGGCCATATAGTCAGCAAGGAGGGAATAGCAGTCGATCCGAACAAGATCTCCGCGACTACGCAAGCCAAAACTCCGACAAACGCGAAATCACTCGGCCGGTTTTTAGGACAAATACAGTGGCATAGTCGGATGATACGATATTTGGCAGACTTCGCCACGCCGTTACATGCTGTCGTACATCGAACTCCCTTCCAATGGATAGCAACGGAGGACAAGGCCTATGAGGCACTTAAGATAATGCTCACACAGGCTCCCGTCGTACAACCACCAGTTTGGGCGAAGCCATTCCACGTGTTCGTCGACGCCTCGGACATAACAATAGGAAGTGCACTAATGCAGCTCACCGAACCAAACTGGTACCGGCCAGTGTACTACGCTAGTCACAAATTATCAACAGTAGAGCGTAACTATTCCACAACGGAGCGGGAGGCGCTAGGGATGATCTATAACATCAATAAATTCCAAAGGCAGTAACGGCATTTGGCGACGAGGGGTACGTCAAGATGAGAAAGAAGTAGTGCGGCACGGCAGGCGGCCATTACGCGGGGGACATTACAGCCCGGAAGATATGGCAGGCGGGCTTATGGTGGCCAACAACGCAGAAGGACGCATCCGAGTATTGTAGAAAGTGTGATTTGTGTCAACGGATGGGCCAGCCCACGGAAGGCGCAAGGATGCCATACCAGCCCGTATTACCGCTAGACCCCTTCCAAAAGTGGGGATTGGATTTCATGGACCCCTTCACACCGGCGGCAACCCGTACGGGCAATAAATACATATTGGTAGCTACGGATTATTCCACCAAGTGGGTAGAAGCAAAGGCACTACGAGAAAATATGGCGGTTGTCACAACCAAGTTCCTTTACGAGCACATCTGGTGCCGGTTCAGCCGTTCCGATTGAGCTCATCAGTGACCAAGGGAGTCACTTTCTCAATACGGTGGTTCGGGAACTAACAAATCATTACGCCGTAGTCCATAAATAGAGTATGTCATATTATCCATAGGCGAATGGGTTAGCGGAATCCACCAACAAGACGTTGTAGACCATCTTGAAGAAAATTGTCAATGAAAATAGAACGAACTAGGATACCAAATTACAGAGTGCGTTATGCGCGTACAGAACCAGCTACAAAACAAGCATACAGTCAACACTGTTTCGACTAGCGTTTCAGGTCGGTCAGAGGCTGTGATGCCGGTCGAATTTCAGGTACCCAGTTTGCAGATTCAGGTACGGGACCGACTATTGGAAGCCAAGTCAGAGGAGGTACGGCTCCACCAACTACTTGAACTTGGGGAAAAACGCATACACAGCATGGCTGTGTTGGAGTAGGAACAACGACGGCATAAAGCGTTTGTGGATCGACATCGGAACGCAAGGGAAAAGGAGTTCGTCGTCGGTCGGGTGGTGCTGGTTTTCCAAACCCACATGGGCCATAAGCCAGGGAAGTTACGCTTCCGCTGGACCGGCCCATACTAGATAATTGGAGCGGAACAAGGCACATTCCAACTGGGTACGCTGGCCGGGGAAGTAGTACGGCAAAAGGTACGCCACCTAACCCATTCACCGCCAAACAGGACAAAACTGGAGAACCCGCGACGTAAATGGGCGGCCCCACTTGTACCCTAATGTAAAAATAGGTTGTGTATAACCGTTACGTAAAAAGAAAAAAAAGAGAGAAGATAGCGACTATTAAAAGGACTAAATGCATGCACAGACTCCTAGTTCAAGAACACGCGGCACCACGATATCTCACCGCCCAATGAACCATAAGCCACAAAAAGAAGGAAATAGAAGACCTTCTGCACAAAACAGAAACCCACCTTCTAACTATCAGCGCTCCCACCACTCCTCCCCCTCACCTTCTCCTCCATCCTATCACAGAGCTCCAGCCCACCGCAACCACCAGTCTCCTTCCCACGAACCTAATCTGGCGATGCCGATCTTCATCTCTACGGCCTTACGCTGATGGCTCATGGAGAAACGCCTGGATGGGTACATCCGGGTCGCAGAGGCACCCCCACACCCGGATGCCATGGACATCACCAGGAAGCTTAACATCGACACAGTCACCAACTCTTCCATCCGGAAAAAGTTGGACCTTTCATCGCTAGGAGAAAGGCATTTCGAAATCCCTCCTACAGAGGCGCTACAGCGATATTTTGGGCCATATTCCTCCTCCGCCAAGGCCTATAGAACGAAGTAGATCCCGGATCCCTTCTTGCGTGAAGTTGCCAAGTTCCTGTTAGAGGTTGGCTATGTACATGTCAACGCATATGGGATGCCCAAGCAGAAGGTGGGCATCATTATCGATACCTTTGAAGAGCGTGCGGTCAATTGGGGGGTCATCACAGGGCCGGCGTTACAGGAAGGCCTGCATGCGTATTAGGCAGGCAAAAAGCTCAGGCCGATCATACAACAGTACTATTCCCACCCCGAGGCCTGCCGGCACCACAACCCAGCCGACCCTCGCCCCCGCCCCGATCCGCGAAACGCAGGTTAGCGGAGTTAGCGGCCCCAGAGTGGAAGAGGAACCCCAACCCGCCCAACCAGACACACGGACAACACCTCCCGCCCAGCCAGACACAGGGACAACGCGGGAGGAACAGCCGACACGTTCCATGGCAACAACTGCAGAGCCAGACATCGAAACACGGCAAGATAGCCCTAGACCGAAACGGCGTAGATTGGACAGGACAGATGGGTGGGGATTGGTCAAAGACGTCCCCATGGTGGCGGAGACAATGACTGACAGTATGGCTCCGTAGCTACGGAGCACAATACCACCTTCAAAATCATCCGGGAGCCACGGCCGATCATTACGACCCAGTCCCAACGAGGGAAAGCCGTATTGACGGCGGAAAGCGAGGTGTTGGCATATCCAAATATCCCGGATACGCCCCATGAGTTCAGTGCCCTCTTACAGTTCGGAACCTCTTTTGAGCTCATGGAATTCCTGGCAACGCATCAGATAAAAGCCTCCCAACGAATGGCCGAGGAGCACGTAGAGCGCCAGATGATCGAGCGCGCCCTAACACAAACGGCGGAGAGCGATGATGAGGACCGGCTAGCCAGGGTCGGTAGATAGAGGAACGCCGGGGTACGCCAAGTGGGGATGGAGCTACCCCCATTAAACACGTCCCTAGTCGAAGTCCATAGGGAATTGGCAAAGGTCAGCACGAGCACCAAGGAGATGGCCATTAAAAATAAGAATGTCTGGAAGAAGGTGAAAATGACCCAAGCCGAGCTGCAAAAAGCCAACAAACGCATCGTGGAGTTGGAAGCTAACGCAACTACGGTGCAACACACAACTCCGCCACCAAACCACGCCATCGACTCTTTGAAGGAAGAAATTGAGGCTCAGACCACCATCGCCTTGAAAGCGAAAAGGGTCGTGCAACTTGCGGAATCAGAAATTGACCGCCTTTGAGCTGAATTGCGCCAATCCTCAGACAGAGAAAAGGAGATCCGGGCTAACGTCTGGAAGGCAATAAAAACCCTTGAAGAGAAACTCGCTACAGAGGTAGCTCGTCACATCTAGACAAAAGACGAAAACACCCAATTACAGGATGAAGTGAAGAAATCGGAGGCGGCAATCGCAGAACTCCAGGCCTTATTAGAGAAAAAGAAGGTATGGTTCGACAAGCAGCTGGTGGTCGAATAGGAAAGAAGGCATCAGCTCGAAATCCGCCTAAATAATGAAATGGGGAAATTAGAAGAACAACATGCAAAGGAATCCCAGCTCTGGGCGGGCCTGAAGGCCACGTACGAAGAAGCAGCGGCGGTTAGACAGCAAGAAATTGCAAACCTCCAGAAGTCGATGGAGGACGCACGCAACCGTTGTTAGGCCATCACAGACAATGTGCGTATCCTTCTCCAAACAAATCGGGAGAGGTTCACAGCGCAATTTAAAATGGCGCTGGACAAAGGATGGATGGCGTGGGCAACCCAAGCAGCGGAATTGCACGCGTATCATGCGGACTGGGAGAACCGGCGAAAAGACGGCCGAGGTTCCTATAAACTAAATGAGGAGAGCATTGCGGCCATACGCGAGGACCTAGCGCAAGAGTATTGTGCGCTAGCGCACCAACATTCCGATAAACTCGCGCAGCTCTTAGATCATTTTGGTGAAAGTCAAGAGGAGCTATTTCACCAGATCACACAAGCCGGGAACACGCGAACAAATGAGAAATCCAGCGCGACGCCAATTCCGGGCACAACCGAAGAAGAGGAACCTCAGGCCAGATCACCAGAAATTACAATGACGGTGAACAACACGGACCGACAAGCGGAGTCCCCCACAGTACCACACAGCGAAACCACTGCCCAAGAGGAGCTTCATCCGCACGAGCCCACGATATCGTCGGACCACATGGAGAACGGTGTGGGCCAGGCGGAATCGCAGCCCCACTCCCCGGAACGTACAAAGACGGCTGACACCACGGAGGAAGTAACTATTGAGACAAAGTCGCGGCCGACCGTAAGCACGACGACGGCGGAGCCCAACCCACTAGCTCAAGAAGAGCCCACTATACCCGGATCGCCCACACAGGACGACTGCGTCACCAGGAGAAACCATTCCGACCAAACAGGGGAGCCACACCACGATGCACCTACGGGCCCTACGTCGCCTCCGGACGCGGTGTCGTGCCCTTCGGCTCTGGATCGTTGCGTGAGTCGGGTGGGAACCGCCGAGGTTTTTGACTAGGAGGGAGAGGAATACAACTTAAGGCTAGATATGAATAGTGGAAAGAGAAGTAAGATAGCAATCTCGTGAATCCCACGAGTTTAGTGTAATTAAAACAATATTTAGATTATAAGAGCAATTAGATGGCAAAATTCGTGAATCCCACGAATATATTAGATTGATCCAACCTTGTATATTAATCAACAACCATATACATATTTTTCTCCTCCTTATATAAAGATGGAAGAGGCTAAGCATGGCTTCATGCTTTTTCACCTAAAGTGCCCATGCACACTAAATGTGCATGTGATGTTTTGTCATTTCCTAAATATAGGGCTTGTGCACGCTAGATGTGCATGAGTCACTTTTAATGTCACGTGTAAATAAAATATTCACACTCTAAAGAATACATGATTTTTACCTTTTAATAAAGGTATGTGTAAATAAAGGTCTTATACGTATTAAATCTATATTTATAACACTAAAGATAAGCTATTACAATGGTAAAGTTGGGGTTTATCTACGTGAAGGTGCATGGTTTGAATCCTGCCCTACGCACGTGATAAATTCTTTTGATATATTATTTATTTATTTATATGTATCTAAATTCGGATATATTATTTTATGGTTTTCACGTAGTGTGTGGAATACACTACGACACTCGCCCCCTCCGAACCCGCACATCCTCCGGTATGTGCCAAAGTTCTCGATTCCCCATATCCGTCTTCACCCAAAGCTTCCTCCGATATTCCCCTTATGTCGGCTATGAGTTGTAATTCACGTTCTTCACTTCCCGCATCCCCGTGGTCTTCGTCTGATTGCTCCTCGTAGTCGGCCTTGGCTTGGATCACATAGGGTTTGTCGTCGGTCCGCTTCTTGAAAATCTTTACCCACTTCCCGGCTATAGGCACTCGTAGTATTGTTCCATCCAACTCGGACAGTCGGTACGTTACGTTGTCGAAGACTTTCCGAACTTCGTATGGCCCGAACCACCTTTTCGCGAATTTCCGCATCGTTGTATGTTGATGGTCCAAACTACTGTCATAGACGATCACCCAGTCTCCTTCTTCAATCCTCCTCGGTCGTAGTCGGTGCTTTGTGTCGAACCGGCTTTTGTTCCTTAATCGTGCTTCTTGTTGTCGGCGTATTGCTTCCGCTATGTCTGCCGGTCTTCCCTCTAGTTGTCGTATCCGGACCGCTAGTAGTTCTTCCCGGCTCATCTCTTCCTTCCACGGTAGCATTGTCCATGTCGCGATCGCGGTTTCCGTCGGCATTACCGGTGCTTGTCCGGTCATGAGTTCCGCCGGCATGTAACCGGTTATGGAGCTATGCGTCGTCCGATCCGCCCATAGTGCATACGGAAGCATCTGCGGCCAGTCCTTCACCTTTCCATCGCATGCCTTCGCAAGTGCTTTTACGATCGGACTATGTCCTCGTTCGATTTTCCCGTTGGCCTCCGGATTGTATGCCGTTGTCAGTGATAACCGAACTCCGTGTTTGGCGAAGAATCCCCTAGCTTTGTCCGAGTCGAGTTCTCCCCGGTCTGCAATCACTTGTCCTACGCACCCGTACCTGCAAAATACTTCCTCCAAAAGAAATTGGCATACCGCGGAACACGTTTTCCTCTGAAGCGCTCGACCTTCTACTTGATTCGTGAGATCTTCCCGAGCTAATACCAAGTATTTCTTTTGTCCGATCCCGGTCGGCATGGCCACTATGTCGACCATCCACTTGAAGTTGATTGTCGGTGAGAATGTCGGATGTAACTCATCTCGATGTCGAACCCCGGAGTAGACTTGACATTTCTCGCAGCTTTCGGTAAACTCCGCGATATCTTTGTACATTTTCTTCCACCAATATTTTTGCTTGATCTTCACAAATGTTGCCCATGTTCCTCGGTGTCCAGCCCAATCGGATTCGTGAAACTCGGACATTATCCGGTTTCGTTGCTCTTTTGTCCCGACTACTCGAAGTGGTATACCATCCGGTCTTTTCGGCGCCCTCCATATTAAACCGTTTTCCAAGAACAAACTTTTGGACTTGCCTCTTCTTCCTTCGGATCTCGGCTCTTCTTCCTTTATCGTTTGTCGAGTCCTCGGCCTCTTGTAACATCTTTCCGATCATCAAACTTTCTCCCTCATATTCTTCTTCCCGAAATTCTTGGATTACGTTCACTCGGCATATGTGCTCCGACGCGAAGTAGTCTTCGGAAACTTCTTCATTATCCGATTCGGTTATGTCGTCTCCGAACCGAGCCCTTGATAACATATCCGCTACCGCGTTTTCCTTCCCCGAGATGTGTCGAACCTCCGGATTGAGCGACTTGACATATGCAACCCACCTTAGCATAGCTACATCTGGTATCGTACAACACCGCATCATCCCGAGTATCGGAAGACAATCCGTCTCGATCACCACTTCGGCTCCGATCAAATAATACCGATCCGATTTTATCGCCGACACGACTCCCCACAGTTCTCTTTTGACTTGTGCATATCCACGTTGCCTTTCATTGAGAACCTTTGCTCCGAATCGGATCGGATACCGCGAACCATCTGAGTCGGCTTGATTGATGACCCACCCGATACCGGTTGGACTTGTATCAACCGTTACTATGATCGGTCGGTCGTAGCTCGGCTTCTTAAGTGCTTCCGCCCTCCGAAGTGTCTTCTTCAATTTCTTCATGGCTTTGGTGTGTTCCGGTTTCCATTCGAATTTCTTACCTTTCCGCAACAAGTGGTAGAGCGGGTCCGCTATATGTGCATAGTGCGGAATCCATATGTGATAGAATGCACATGCACTGAGAAACCTTCGGACTTCGGATGTTGACTCGCATACTTCCTCCATAGCTTGAATCGCATCGATCTTTGTTGGTGACGGTCTTCGGCCGTAGGGCCCACAAAGATGTCCGACCACCAATATTTCTTCTTGCTCGAATGCCGATTTCTCCCCGGAAAGTGTTAGGTGCACATCTTCTAGCTTTCGCAACACTTTCTCGCAAGCATGAATATGGTCGACCACGAACTTTCGGCATCCCCGATCATCCATAGTCTCATCTTTTTCTTCGACCGCGCATCCTTTCATCGGAATGTCATCGAGGAACGGCATCGTTATCTCCAGAATGCAGTCTCGAAGCACCTTGTTCATCGCGTTCATCATATGAGCAACCGAGTTTGTCGCTCCCTGTGGTAGTGTGCACATTCGGACTAATCCTATCGGTGTTCGCATGGTTGTGATGTCTCGGCTCTCCACGGCTAGTTGGAATTGGTCATACCCCGAGTATAGGTCTCCGATGGAGTATATCGCACGACCGGCAAAAGCTTCCGCAAATTCGTCCACTATCGGACCGACTCCCGAGTTCCGGATCGTGACCTTATTCACCGGTTGCAAGTCTTGGATAAATTGGAGTGACCCATTCTTCTTCGGAACCGTAAACCATCGATTTGAGTACGGAGCAGTTGATGGCTCTAGAATCCCCATCGCCACCTTCTCCTTGAGCAAGTCAATGACTTTCGGAATATGCGCTCGTGGCACCGGAATCGGCTTCAGATTCCACGGTACATGGTCAATCGTAAAGATCACCATCGGCTCCACTATTCTCGGATCGACGCACCCTATCTCCCTTGATGTAAATGCAAACGCTTTGCCGTGTTGCTCCAACATCTCGCGAAACCGTTCTTCTTCTTTCTATAATAGGAACCCACCTCCACCGATCCGAAGTTTCTTCCGGGTCTCATCCGTGAAGGCATGTCCGATATCCACGGACTTCCTCTTGGGATTTCGGTCCCTCCGGATGGGATGTCTGGAGATGAATGACGGCAAGCCCGGTTGCGGTTACGGAACCGGATGATGAAGAGTACCCGGCATGAAGCCGGATGAAGAGACCCCGACTACGGAGCCGGATGCTGAAGACCCCGACTACGGAGCCGGATGCTGAAGACTCCGGCTACGGAGCCGGATGATGAAGACCCCGGCTACGGAGCCGGATGCTGAAGACCCCGGTTACGGAGCCGGATGACGAGTGTACCCGGAGAGAGATCCGGATGCGGGGACATATTTGTGAATATGTTTGCCAAGAGCCCTTGAGGCTATATTTGTAAATAGCCCAAAAGTCATATGTGTATAAATATGACTTAGGGCAAACAGTTTAAATGTTGTTGCTCATTTTTTTGTGTATCGCCACTCTTATGTGTGCAAGAGAGTGAAGAGAGCAGCCGAGAAAGAGAGGGAGAGAGAGAGAGCGACGAAGAGGTCGTTGCCTCTGTGTATTACCGCCGCCTGTGGCGAAGACAGTGAGCTCGAGGTCGTTGCCTTGTAGCTTCACCATTGTACATCTCTGTTTATAGTGATAGTTGGAGTTTGAGGACTCCCGTGGTTTTTTCCCCATTTAGGGTTTTCCACGTAAAACATCCAGTGTACCTTTCTCTCTATTGTCCTCGTGCACTTCCTATTTCCTGTTTCCTGTGAGTTGATCCTATTCCTCGGTTGTGGCCGAGCACTGTTTTTCAACAAATTGGTATCAGAGCACGGTTAACACAGAAAATGGAAGGCGGCGGTAGTGGGCCTCCGGGCATGATGGTGTTGAACTCACAGAACTACGCCGACTGGAAGATAAAGATGGAAGACCTTCTCATCATCCGAGACCTATATGAACCGATCGACAATGCCGAGATACCCAAGGGGGTAATAGAGTCGGAGTGGAAGCTCCTGAACCGGAAAGTCGTAGCAACGATCCGGCAATATGTCGATGTAAGTGTTCTGCAACATGTGGCGAACGATACGAACGCCTATGAGATGTGGAAGAAGCTGTCGGGCCTCTACGAGAGGAAGAATGCGTTGAACCGGACCTCCCTGATGAGGAAGATAGTGAACCTCAAGTACCGGGACGGCGAGAATATGGTGGAACACGTGAGCACGTTCATGGGATTCGTGAACCAGCTTGCGGCGATCAAGTTCCCGTTGGAGGATGCAATGCAAGCCATCATTCTGATGTGTACGTTGCCGGAAAGCTGGGAGAACTTGGTGGTGACTCTCAGCACCTCCTGCACCGAAGATAACTTGTCTCTACAAACGGTAAAGACAAGCATTTTGAACGAAGAAGCGCGTCGGAGAGATAAAGAACCGGTTTCCGATCCGAAGATGCTGCTTACCGAATCGGAACGGGGAAGACAATGGAACCGGAGTCCGCAAAGACGGGAGAAGTCGGGGACCCAGTCGCAGTCAAGAGGAAGGCACACATGCTTCCACTGTGGGAAGCCGGGGCACTTCCGGAAGAATTGTCGGCATTACCGAAAGGACAATGGAGCCGACGACACCGATTCGAAGAAGTCACCGGAGAGAAACGGTGCATACCGGGGAGCCACGGACCGGAGAGGTCCGGATCGGCGAGGGCAGGACCGGAAAGGAACGACGGCACTCGCGGCAAGTGAAGAAGAGATAATGCTCATTACCGAAGAGAGGGCGCTGAACCTTGCCGGTGTAGAGATGACCTGGGTGGTCGATTCCGGAGCGTCGTTCCACCTGACCCCGGAGAAGAAATACTTCTCATCCTACACAGCCGGTGAGCACGGCTGTGTCCGGATGGGAAATGAAGGCACATGCCGGATTGCCGGCATAGGAGACGTGTGGCTGATGACATCAACCGGATGCAAGATGCTGCTGAAGGATGTTCGACACGTTCCGGAGGTCCGATCGAACCTGATCTCGGCCGGGAGGCTAGATGATGAAGGCTACACGGGTAGCATCCGGAACGGTGTCATGAAGTTCAGCAAAGGGAGCTTGATAGTGGCTCGGGCCCGGAAGGTCAATACACTGTACCTGATGAATTCCCGGCTATGTCCGGAGGAGCTGAACGTGGCAGCCGACACTGTCGGTGAGCTGTGGCACAAGACACTGTGCCACATGAGTGAGAAGGGGATGAAGAGGCTTGCCGATGACAACCTGATACCGGTAAAGCACGTACACCTGGGGAAGTGTACCGACTGTCTGGCCGGTAAGCAAAACCGGACCTCCTTCCACTCAAGGCCACCGACGAGACGTAGCGCACCATTGGAGTTGGTGCACACTGACGTGTGTCAAGTAGAAACGAAGTCACATGGCGGAGCCCAGTACTTCGTGACATTCATTGATGACCACAGCCGGAAGCTGTGGACGGCATCAAAGAACTTCACGCGAGAGTGGAAAGGGAATCCGGCAAGAAGCTGAAAGCGATACGAGCGGATAACAGAGGGGAATACCGGGGGCAGTTCCAGGAGTACTGTCGCTCGAAGGGAATCCGGCTCGAGTTTACTGTGCCGAAGATGCCGGAACTGAACGGGCTGGCCGAGAGGATGAACCGGACCATAATGGAGAGGGTCCGGAGTATGCTGGCGCATGCGAAATTACCCAAGGGGTTTTGGGCTGAGGCAATGTCGACGGCGACATACGTGATAAACAGATCACCCTCAGCACCTTTGGACGGAGACACGCCGCAGAGAGTGTGGACCGTTAAGGAAGTGTCCTACCGGCATCTGAAGGTGTTCGGGTGTCTCGCATACGTGCATGTGGCAAAGGACCGGAGAGGAAAGTTAGATCCAAAGACCCGGCCATGCATATTCCTCGGTTACGGCGACGACGAGTTCGGCTACCGAGTATGGGACCCGGTCGACAAGAAGATATTCAGGAGTCGAGATATCATCTTCATGGAGGACAAGACACTCACCGACTGGGAGTCGGAGAAGAAGATGAAGAGCTCCAAGTCGACCGGTGAGGATCAACTCTACGAAGAGCAGTCCCGACCGGCAAGGGACCGGTTAGCACTCGAGGATCCGGCCGAAGACGGTGAAGAAACAGAACCGGCCGAGGAAGATGAAACTGATACCGGAACCGGCCCCGATCCCGAAATGGATTCGGATGAAGAGGAAACGGAGGAGCCGGTTACCGAAGCTCCGGAACGGAGATATCCTCTAAGAGAGAGAAGGGCCCCCCGGAGATTTCCGGAACCAGAGCACGTGCTGCTAACCGACAAGGGGGAGCCGGAGAGCTTTGAAGAAGCAAAACTTGACACCCATAGCCGCAGGTGGTTAAGTGCCATGCAGGAGGAGATGGATTCCCTGCATGAGAACCACACATATGAACTTGTGGAGTTGCCGAAATGAAAGCGGGCATTTCGAAACAAGTGGGTGTTCAAGCTGAAACCGGGAGATGCCGGAAACCCCCCGAGATACAAAGCCAGGATCGTGGTGAAGGGGTTCCAGCAGAAGAAGGGCGTCGACTTCGACGAGATATTTGCCCCGGTAGTGAAGATGACCTCCATCCGGACGGTGCTGAGCATAGCGGCAAGCATGGACCTCGAGGTAGAACAGATGGACGTGAAGACGGCATTCCTTCACGGTGACCTCGAAGAAGAGATCTACATGCAGCAACCGGAAGGATTCGAGAAGAAAGGGAAGGAGCACCTGGTATGCCGGTTGAAGAAGAGCCTTTACGGACTGAAGCAGGCTCCCCGGCAATGGTACCGGAAGTTTGACTCTTTCATGACCGACGAAGGGTACCACAAAACGCAGTCCGATCACTGCGTGTTTGTGAAGAAGTTCGAAGGAGGAGACTTTCTAATACTCCTCCTGTACGTGGACGACATGTTGATCGTCGGACGGGACCAGGTCAAGATACGGATGCTGAAGAAAGCACTCCACCGAACCTTCTCAATGAAGGACCTGGGTCCGGCGAGGCAAATACTAGGGATGCACATCATCCGGAACCGGAAGAAGAAGCAGTTGTGGCTGTCACAGGAGAAGTACGTGACAAAGGTGCTTCACCGGTTCAACATGTCGGAAGCAAGACCGGTCGGGTCAACCCTCCCGGCAAACTGCAAGTTGTCCAGCAAGCAAAGCCCCAAGACAAAGGCTGAGAAGGAGGACATGATGAAAGTACCATATGCCTCTGCCGTCAGAAGCTTGATGTATGCAATGGTGTGTACAAGACCGGACATAGGATACGCAGTCGGAGTGGTGAGCCGGTACATGAGCAATCCCGGCAAAGAGCACTGGAACGCGGTCAAGTGGATACTCCGATACCTGAAGGGCACGGCAAACGTGTGCCTCCGATTCGGCTCCGGTAAGCCCGAACTCGACGGCTTTACCGATTCAGATATGTCGGCTGATGCAGATACCAGCCGGTCCACATCAGGGTATGTGATGACGTATGCAGGGGGAGCTGTTTCGTGGCAGTCGAGGCTGCAGAAGACGGTTGCGTTGTCAACCACGGAGGCGGAGTACATGGCAGCTGTTGAAGCCAGCAAGGAAATAATATGGATGAAGGACTTCATTAGAGAGCTCGGTATCCGGCAGGAGGAGTACCGACTCTACTGCGACAGTCAGAGTGCCATCCACCTTGCGAAGAATGCGGCCTATCACTCCCGGACGAAGCACATCCAGCGTAGATACCACTGGATCCGGGAAAGGATAGAAGACAAGGAGTTCGTGCTGACGAAGATCCACACGGACGAGAACGGGTCGGATATGCTGACCAAGGTGCTCACACCCGACAAGCTAGAAGCATGCCGGAAGAGGATCGGATTGGAGAGACATCCCATGCCGAAGTGAAGGGGGAGTTTGTTGGGATTTCGGTCCCTCCGGATGGGATGTCCGGAGATGAATGACGGCAAGCCCGGTTGCGGTTACGGAACCGGATGATGAAGAGTACCCGGCATGAAGCCGGATGAAGAGACCCCGACTACGGAGCCGGATGCTGAAGACCCCGACTACGGAGCCGGATGCTGAAGACTCCGGCTACGGAGCGGGATGATGAAGACCCCGGCTACGGAGCCGGATGCTGAAGACCCCGGTTACGGAGCCGGATGACGAGTGTACCCGGAGAGAGATCCGGATGCGGGGACATATTTGTGAATATGTTTGCCAAGAGCCCTTGAGGCTATATTTGTAAATAGCCCGAAAGTCATATGTGTATAAATATGACTTAGGGCAAACAGTTTAAATGTTGTTGCTCATTTTTCTGTGTATCGCCACTCTTATGTGTGCAAGAGAGTGAAGAGAGCAGCCGAGAAAGAGAGGGAGAGAGAGAGAGCGACGAAGAGGTCGTTGCCTCTGTGTATTACCGCCGCCTGTGGCGAAGACAGTGAGCTCGAGGTCGTTGCCTTGTAGCTTCACCATTGTACATCTCTGTTTATAGTGATAGTTGGAGTTTGAGGACTCCCGTGGTTTTTTCCCCATTTAGGGTTTTCCACGTAAAACATCCAGTGTACCTTTCTCTCTATTGTCCTCGTGCACTTCGTATTTCCTGTTTCCTGTGAGTTGATCCTATTCCTCGGTTGTGGCCGAGCACTGTTTTTCAACACTTCCGAAGTGTCGGATCTCCTGAGACTTCTTTCCTCTTTTGTTCGCTATCGGCGGGTAGTGGTCCCGCGGCCGGTTTCACCTTCTTCTCCACGGTCTTGTATTTCGTACTTACCATTGCTTCTTCTTTACGGAGCGTATCCGCCTCCATTTTCGCAATGATCTCGTACATCTCGACCGATTCCACCGGGACTACCCGGTTCCCTTGGCTTTTATCTTCCGCAAGGTCTTCAAGTCGTTGCAGCGTGCTCCCATAGAACACTTCCTCGACTATCCCCACGATTTCTTCATCTTCTTTTATTATTGATGCCGACCACAACTTATCCTCCACTTGTCGGTATCCTTTCTTCAATCCTCCGGTTACGGTCGTGTACGTAGATGCCCCATCCGGACCGATTCGTACATGTTTTGCTCCGAGAGTTTTCTTCCTGTGTGGGGTATCAGGGCTTCTCGGACTATCACTTCCCCACTCCGCAACAGTCCGCTTTAAAAATCCATTCTCACTTGGGACAAGAGTTCCCTCTTGTTCCTTTCGTGATTTGCCGGCACCGTTAGGAATTGGACGAATTTCCCACCGTTTTGGCTCCGAATTCGTGCAAAAGCCGCACCGCTATCGAGCACCTTCGTCTCCATCCGTGATGCCGTGATAAAGGGTTGGCCGAGGATGACGGAATGTGAAACCTCATCTTGCACGAAGAAATTTTGGTCGATCTCGACATCCCCGATCTTCACCGTCACATCCGGACAAGCCGCAAATAGATCTTCCGTTGCTTTGGTGGCCGCCCGAATCTTCCATCCATGGTTGGTGTTAATAGGCCACTTCCCCTTCCGGTAGAACTCCTTGGACATCAAGTTGATCTCCGATCCGTGATCAATCAATGCTAGCACAGGTTCTTTGATGTTGCCGATTCGGACCGGAGTCTCCGTAGTCGCGCGTGCCCAATGTGGCCTTGTATAGTGGGAGTTCGGAATTTCGTCCTCCGCTTCGGTGTCGTTCATTAAAACGGTGTTCGCATTCACCCTTGGAGCATTTTCCTCCGTACTTTGTCTTTTTCACTTCACGAGATCCACAAGAAGATCGTGGAACTCCTTCTTTGCTATTCCGAGTAGCTCCCGAAGCGAGAAATCTACCCGGCTATCCAAGATTCTTTCCTCGAACACTCTTTTCAAGTCGGTTTATTGTTCTATGTCCGAGGCGAGCTTGAATGCCGGAGTCGCCTTTTCTTTTCCCTTACCTCCGGAGTTCCAACTTTCCGGTATCTTCGATGGCCCGACCGCATCCTCCGTGCGTCGTCGTTTCTCGTCCACATACACCTTATGCAATTGACACAGGGCATATACGCTATTCTTGTCGACAGGGCACTCCCATCCCGTAGCTTCCCGGACGCCTTCCGCGGTGTTTCGGATCTCGTTGGAGTCGGTTTTCTCGGTGTTTTCTAGAACTTCCGGCCAAAAAGACGTCTTTGCTCTCGATGACTCCCCGACACATATTCCCGCGGTTGTCGCATAGTTGCTTCTCGCCGCCAATTCCTCCTCGAGCACCTTCTTCATGCCGCCTTTCCGGAAGTTCGGTCGGAGTGGCTTCCGAGAGTCCATCGAATGAATCCGGTTTCCCTCGTAGTAGATGAGATCCCGCCGTAGCGCCTCCTTATGCTCGTCGCAATCCCTCCGATCGTGTTCGGCGCTATCGCACCATATGCACCGTCGGTCCGTATACTTGGAGCTTGTGGGGCGGTCATCCGACTTCTTCACCATCGCGATCTTCAGATTCTCCATCTCCTTCAATAGTTGCTCCACCGTAGATGCATCAATCCCCTTCTCGGTTGTAGTCTCTCGAGCCCTCAGTTGATGGTCTTCCAATCCGGTTCTCGGTTTCGGAATCAGTTCCGAAACCCTCTTTTCCTCGTCGGCAAGCCATTGCCCCCTCTTTGTGTATCGCGCGACGATATCCCGCACGCTTTCCCATGTTTCGGTGAGGCCGCTCTCCGTGGTCGTGTCCTCCAAGAGCACTCCGAGATCTTTCCGGTCCCGGACGTCCACAGCTCGCAAGAACATGATCACCTTGT
Organism: Azolla caroliniana; assembly: GCF_043228905.1. Lineage (NCBI taxonomy): Eukaryota > Viridiplantae > Streptophyta > Polypodiopsida > Salviniales > Salviniaceae > Azolla > Azolla caroliniana. The sequence goes on along the minus strand of NW_028230446.1, from coordinate 7,398,387 downwards.
CCGGTACGAGGATAGCTTGATCTCTCGCGGACAACCTCCCGAACCGGCTTTCAAATGCCAAAAACACATCAACGACCTTCAATCCCTTGTCCGGCGTCTCCACCCAATCTTCGAATCCCCTTCGCGTCCCCTTGGAGGAATCCTCGATGGCGAACGTCCTCTTTAGCTCTACTTCAAACGCCTCCCATGTCGGATTTTGCTGTCGTAGCCCATGGATGCTTGCTTGAAGCCCGTCGGTTGCCACCCGGTTGAAGGACGTCACTTGCAGTCCTTCCGATATTCCGCACTGTAGCATCTCCGCCTTGTAATCCCGAAGATACCGCGACACGTCTTTCCCGTTGAATTGCCCGTTTCGTTGCACGAGCCGCTCCACTGAGGCCGCTATCTCCGACATCGCGCGTTGTTCTTGTAGCATGCGCTCGAACATCATCATCATGTTGCTAGCCTCTTGTTGATTTTCCATCTCCTTGCCACCCGTCTTCACATCGGGTTCACCAACTGTGTCGTGCCCTTCGGCTCTGGATCGTTGCGTGAGTCGGGTGGGAACCGCCAAGGTTTTTGACTAGGAGGGAGAGGAATACAACTTAAGGCTAGATATGAATAGTGGAAAGAGAAGTAAGATAGCAATCTCGTGAATCCCACGAGTTTAGTGTAATTAAAACAATATTTAGATTATAAGAGCAATTAGATGGCAAAATTCGTGAATCCCACGAATATATTAGATTGATCCAACCTTGTATATTAATCAACAACCATATACATATTTTTCTCCTCCTTATATAAAGATGGAAGAGGCTAAGCATGGCTTCATGCTTTTTCACCTAAAGTGCCCATGCACACTAAATGTGCATGTGATGTTTTGTCATTTCCTAAATATAGGGCTTGTGCACGCTAGATGTGCATGAGTCACTTTTAATGTCACGTGTAAATAAAATATTCACACTCTAAAGAATACATGATTTTTACCTTTTAATAAAGGTATGTGTAAATAAAGGTCTTATACGTATTAAATCTATATTTATAACACTAAAGATAAGTTATTACAATGGTAAAGTTGGGGTTTATCTACGTGGAGGTGCATGCTTTGAATCCTGCCCTACGCACGTGATAAATTCTTTTGATATATTATTTATTTATTTATATGTATCTAAATTCGGATATATTATTTTATGGTTTTCACGTAGTGTGTGGAATACACTACGAAAGCGGACACCGCACTAGAGCCAAACATCCAGGCCATTTTGGAAGAAGATTAAAGGGATGGGTCTGACGTGCCAGGGCACTATCCCACAAGCGTGCCAGGTGTTGTTCGCCGGAATAGTAACCGACGGACAAGAGTGTAGGAATAAGAAATAATATAAGATCATAATGCATGTAACGGTTCACGTAGGAAGCGTGAACGGATAAATAGACCCTACGTATATGACAGGAACTACACGCTCCCTATGTGCTAACAGGAACTGCACGCTCCCTACACGCAACGCTCGGCCACAACCGAGCTTAGAATCATACACAGAAAACGGGAAATGAAACGCACGACACAGTGAAGAGAAGAGTATGCAGGATGTTTACGTGGAAAACCCAAACTAGGGAAAAACCACGGCAGCCAACAGGCTGCAAACTATCACTATGCTAGAATGTACAACAGTGAGTTCACAGAGGCAACGACCTCGTGCTCATGATCTTCGCCACAGGCGGCGGTTACAACAGAAACGACAACCTCTTCCTCTCTGTACACTGTTACGCGCTATGATCTCGCATAGACAACAACCACAACTAAAAGCTTGCCCTAAGTCATATTTATACTAATATGACTTTTCAGCTATTTACAAATATAGCCTCTATGGACTCTCAAAAACATATTTATGAATATGTCTCTTCATCCGGTGAGCACTTCTCACCGGGTCTGCACCATCCGGCTCTCCGTAGCCGGGATTTTGTTCATCAGCACTGTTCTCCTCCCTTCCCATTCGGAGGGACTTGTCTCCCAACATGCGCAACGTTCGGCCACAACTGAGCTTAGAATCATACACAAAAAAAACAAACGGGAATGAATGCACGACACATTGAAGAGAAGAGTACACAGGATGTTTACGTGGAAAACCCAAACTAGGGAAAAACCACGGCAGCCCATAGGCTACAAACTATCACTATGTTACAGTGTGCAACAGTAAAGCACTGAGGCAACAACCTCAAGCTTTCTATCTTCGCCACAAGCGGCGGTTACAACAGAGATACGAACTCTTCGTCTCTTTCTCTCTCTCTCTCTCTCTCTCTCTCTCTCTCTCTCTCTCTATACACAGCTGCGCTCTAATCTTGCACCAACAAGAAAAAAATTACCAAAAGTTTGCCCTAAGTCATATTTATACTAATATGACTTTTCGGCTATTTACAAATATAGCCACGATGGACTCTCAGAAACATATTTACGAATATGTCTCTTCATCCGGTGAGCGCTCCTCACCGGGCCTGCATCATCCGGATCTTGTCGGGCACTCGTCATCCGGTTCTCACCGGGTCTGCACCATCCGGCTCTCCGTAGCCGGGTACTCCTCATCCGGTTTCGGCCTTGGCCGAGTTTGTTCATCAATACTGTTCTTCTCACTTCCCATCCGAAGGGACCTGTTTCCTAATAGTATATAAAGGGCAGAAAACCTCTGATAGGGGGAGTGTGTATTTTTGGAATGTAAAGAAGCGTATCGTAATAGAATTCTATCTTTTCTGAAAGTCTGTGTATAGCTACGGCTAATTTACTGTGTGTCTGCAATATCTGAGCGTGTAAGAACGTAAGTGTAACCATTGCTAAGGAGTCGGTTGTAGTCGTCTCCCTTATACGTTGATAGGTTACGGGGAGCATTCCCCTATGCATTACGCATAGACGCCCCATTCGTTGTTCCACAATCACTTGGAGGTCTAGGTCGAAGGACTGACCGAAGACCGTGTTCCTAATCGGTAACATCGAGGAAGGTGAGATGGTGCAGATCTTCCTCGGGGGACTGGCGTCGAAGTTCGGAGCATTCTGAACTGCTGTGTGTACACGGGAGAATACGCCGTCGTTTTTCGACCTACACTCGATGCTCCTTATAGAGGAGAACCACGCGGGTGCGTCAACAAGCACACATGCCGACATCAAGATGTTGTACACAGAGGGAGATAGGCCCCATGGTCGTGGCGAACGAAGCGAGTCAGTGCGCAATGGAGGCATCCGACGGGATGAAGGACGAAGGCACCGAAGTGATGCCGATAGCAATTCCAAACCCTCCGGAAACAGGGGGAGTCAAGGCGACAAGAATCGGCAAGGGAAATCCGTTGCAGAATGCTGGTACTATGGCAAGAAAGGCCACAAGGAAAGTGAGTGTTGGAAGAAGCGCGCCGACTCAGAGAGGACCGGATCCGGATCAGGCTCCGGACAAACGGACAAAGGAAATCGGCAGCGATCGCACTACGCCGCAGGGTCCGGAAAAGCCGAAAAAGGGGTCAGCCTTCGTGACGAGACACAAATCGAACTCTATGAAGATGTCCACCCCGAAATCGGACGAGGTGTAGTACGTTGACTCCGGTTCGTCAAACCACATGATGTGCCACAAGGAGTAGTCGCAACCAGAGACGACACTCCACATCCGATCGTGAACGTCGGTGAAATTCCCTTGAGCCATGTTGGGTAGAAAGGGAAACTTATGAACGTGTTACATGTCCCCACAATCACAAAGAATCTGGTGTTGGTTGGGCAGATCGTCGACCAGGGGATGCAAGTCTGGTTCACACATCTCGAGTGCTTCATCGAAGAAGAAGGCCGAGTTATTGCGCAAGAGCGCAGAGACGGGAGGATGTTTATCCTCGACTCTAGTGACAATGGCACCGCAATGTTCGCGAAAGGACAAAAAGTCGAGTCGGATATTGACTCATGGCACAAGCGCATAGGCCAAGTCAACTATCAACGGCTTCAGGACCTGCAATCAAAATAGGTGGTGTTCGGACTGCCCAAATTTAGTGGCCGAAAGGCACGAATTTGTGAAGCCTGCCAATTCGGGAAGCAACACCGACTTCCATTCCCTAACGAGCATAATCGGAGCCGGAACAAGCTCGACTTGATACATTCCGATGTATGGGGGCCGGCACAGAACGTAAGTCTTGTCAGGAGTCGATATTTCATCTCCTTCATCGACGACTATATGCGGCACACGTGGATCTATCTCATCGAGAAGAAGAGTGAAGTCTTCGACTGTTTCTAGGACCTCAAAGGGTTCGTGGAGACGGAAACAGGAGGGAAGATCAAGTGCTTGCGGTCAGATGGCGGAAAAGAATACTTTTCCGATCAATCCAATGGCTATCTGCAATAGATGGGAATTCGGTGTGAATTCAGTTGTAGATACTCGCCAGAGCAAAATGGCGTGGCCGAGAGGAAGAACCGGTCAATTGTAGAAGCGGCACGGGCAATGCTAGAGGAGAAGAGCTTGCCCAAGTTCTATTGGGCTAAGGTGGTACAAACCGCAATATACATCCAGAATCAGATCGGAGACAAAGTGTCGGCGCATGAGCAGTATTTCGGAAGAAAGCCGAATCTACGACACTTGAGAGTTTTCGGTAGCATTGCGTATGTGCATGTGCCGAAGGAGAAACAGAGGAAGTTGGACGTGAAAGCTGAGAAGTGTATCTTGGTCGGCTACTCGGACGAGCAGAAGGGTTATAAGTGTTATAACCCTCGCACCAAACAAGCGTGCCTGAGCTGTGACGTTGTGTTTGACGAGTACGCGTCCTGGTACTTGTCTCCGACTCCGGACCTCACCTCCAATCCGAGTTCTGATGATGAGGTCAACGAGGCCGAGATGCCTCCGGATGAGCCTGAAATCGGGTTCCGTGAAGAGAGTCCGATTTCATTTCGGTTAAGCGGACCGAATGGACGGCTGAGTCGGTTCGACCCGTCCAACGAAGAGCCGGCGAGTAGTGGAGACTCGGCCATGCATTCCCCACGCAGGGAGCTGAGGAGACAGCTTACACGCAAAGAAAAAGGGAAGAAGAAGGTGTCAGATTACGGCATGGATAGGAACGAGTCCAACTCCTAGGGAAGTGATGATGGGTCTTCGAGAGCGAAGTCCGTGTCGACCATGAAAGCCTCAACTTCGGCTAATGAGCAATTACGCCGATCAACCTACCAGAAGAACCCTGTTGTGCGGTTTGGTTACAACGAGTACATGGCGCATCACTATGCGTACATGACGCATGTAGCAGAAGTGCGTGAACCAGAGAGCTACGCAGAAGCGGCGAAGGATGCAAATTGGCATGCCGCAATGGAGGAAGAGATGCGCGCATTAGCTCAGAATGAAACCTGGGACCTGGTTCACGCACCGAAAAGTGTGAAACTGATCGGATGTAAGTAGGTGTACAAGGTCAAGTACAACACTGACAGCTCGGTCAACCGATACAAGGCCCGGTTAGTAGCGAAAGGCTACGCGCAGAAACACGGCATCGACTACGATGAGACGTTTGCGCCGGTTGCAACGATGTCGACCGTCCATGTTTTGGTCGTGGTAGCTGCGGCAAAGGGGTGGCACTTACATCATATGGACGTAAGGAATGTGTTCCTACAAGGTGAGCTTGAGGAATAGGTGTACATGGTACAGCCCCCCGGATTTCACTCCGGAACGAACACTTCGGCGGTGTGTCGATTGAAGAAGTCCCTTTACGGACTAAAGCAAGCTATGCGTGCCTGGAACATGAAGGTCACGCAACGATTGTGTCGGATGGGCTTTGTGACGTCAAAATCGGACTCGTCACTGTTCATCCGGAAAGGTCGACTCCGGCCGGTTAGTATTTTACTTTATGTTGATGACTTGGTCATCACCGGCGCCGACCTAGGTGAGATAGACCGCATGAAGCTCCAGCTCGTGGCATCATTCGACATGAAGGATCTGGGGGACCTTCATTACTTCCACTTCCTCGGGATCGAAGTGATCCGCACCCCCGAAGGCATATTGATCAGCCAACGTCATTACGCGCTGAATATGCTCTTCAAATTCGGGATGGCCGACTGTAAGTCCGTCTCGACTCCTCCGGATAGAACCGTCAAGTTTTGCCCCGATTCTGGAAAGGTATGCAACCTGACGAGGTTCCGACAGATAGTCGGAAGCCTTATTTACTTGACCATCAGCCGACCAGATCTCAGCTACCCGGTCGAGGTGATTAGTCAGTTCATGGCGCGACCGACCGAGGAGCACCTTAAGTGCGCACAAGGCGTACTCCGGTACATCAGTGGCACTAAGGACCGGGGGCTACTATATCGGACTAATATTGTCGTGTAGTTGGTCGATTACACCGATGCTGATTGGGCCGGAAACGTCGTCGATCGCCGATCCACATCCGGTTTCACGTTCTCTCTCGGGAGTGCCGCGATCGCGTGGAGTAGCAAGAAGCAACCGACAGTTGCGTTGTCGAGCACCGAAGTTGAGTATAGAGGAGCAGTTGTCGCGACGTGCGAAGCCATATGGTTGAAGTAGCTACTTAAGGATCTACAGGTGGAGGTATTCGATCCAACGACAATCTACTGCGACAACCTCAGTAGCATCCAGCTAGCTAAGAACGCCGTCTTCCACGCCCGGACTAAGCACATTGAGGTGCACTACCATTTCGTTCGTGAGCGTGTCCTCTCTAGTGAAGTCGAACTTCAGTATGTTCTGACGGATCGGCAGAACGCCGACATCTTCACCAAGCCTCTTGGTCTAGACAAGTTGCGGCAATTCTCGGGTGCGCTTGGGTTCCATCACGCCGAAGTGCCGAACTTGAGGGGGAGAGATGTCCATGATGACCACGGAAAGGAGAAGGAAAGGAGCAGAAAAGACTGTGACGCCGAGTCAGATGATGAATTCGACTTCAGATGAGCTTAAGAAGCCGAGGGCAGATCCGCGGAAGATTCCTCAAGCGGACATAAGGGAAGCAGTCGAAAGGAAGAGCCGAAACCAACCAAGGGTGAGAAGACCAAGGACGAGTTGGAGATAGCCAACTCGGACGAGAGCGAAAACCGATCGGAGGAAGCTGAGTCGGTTCGGATGTTTGATTCGAATACGCTGAATCAACCAAGGGCCAAGCGGGAGAGAAGGCAGCAGAAGAGGCGCCAACACTGCAACAACAAGGAAACTGAGAAGAGCCGTGTAAGCAGACAAGCCGACCGGAAGGGTCGAGGTGCGCGGAATCGACCGGGTCGAGGAGCGCTAGCGAGTCATGAACCCAGAAGGAACCGGAGCATAGGTACGACGGAGCAGGTGGAACCTCAAGTTGAGCTTGAGGGGGAGTGTTGAGAGACGAGTTGAACGTTCGTGCGTAATACGATGCGTAACCCAGTGCATAGATAGGGTACGTAAATCGGTACGCACAACATGGCTGGATTGGCTGTGCAAGACAAGAACCGGATCGGTTAGGCCGGACCGGTGCATAAATCGGAAGGCCGTTAGGAAGATATTGCTCGTAAGGAATAAATTTGGGAGTTAGCGTAGTAGGCTCATTTATGAGTTGTCACGTACTATCAGTACTTGTGTCAGCCCTATTGTCAGGGCTTGTATAAAAGGTGCTCACTGAGCACGATGTATGTACAGATTGAGTATTGTTTTGAATCGAGTGGTTTTTGTGTTCTCTATCTCTCTGTCTCTCCTGCGTACTGTGCATTTACAAGCTCTCCATTAAACCTGCGTATTTTCTGTGTTCGATTTCCTATTGCTTCCGCATGCTATTCTTTACATGTTCCTGCAAGGAGAACTTGAGGAACAAGTGTAGATGGTACAACCCCCCAGATTTTAGTCCGAAAAGAACACCTCGACGATATGCCGACTGAAGAAATCCCTCTACAGATTAAACCAAGCCTTGCATGCATTGAACGCGAAGATCACACAGCGCCTATGTCTGATGGGGTTTGTGACATCCAAATCATACTCTTTATTGTTCGTCCGGCAAGGTCGACATGAACCGGTTAGTATTTTACTTTATGTTGATGATATAATCATCGTCGGCGCCGACCTAGATGAAATCGGTCGCGTAAAGTCCCAACTTGCGGCATCATTCGACATGAAGGACCTAGGGGACCTTCATTACTTCCTAGGGATCGAAGTGATCCACACCCCTGAAGGCATACTGATCAGCCAACGACATTACGTGTTGAGTATGCTCTTCAAATTCGGGATGGTAGACTATAATTCCATCTCAACTCCTCTCGACCGAAACGTCAAGGCTGCTTTGCCGAGACTCGGGAAAGGTGTGCAACCATACATGGTTCCAACAGATTGTCAAAAGCCTAATTTATTTGATGATCACTCGGCCGGATCTCAGTTACCCGGTCGGCCTGATCAGTCGATTTATGTCGCAACCCATGGCCGAACACCTTCAGTGCGCGCAACTAATATTGCGTTATGTTCGCGGCACTAAGAATAGGGCACTGCTATATCGGATCAGTATTGCCGAACATCTCGTCGGCTACTCAGATGCCGATTGGCCTGGAAACACCGGAGATCGTAGATCCACATCTAGGTTTGCTTTCTCGCTTGGGAACGTTGTGATCGCCTGGAGCAGCAAGACGCACCCGATAGTTGCATTGTCGACCACAGAGGCTGAGTATCGAGGAGTCGTTGTCGCGACATGCAAAGCCATTTCTCTTGACAAGAGGCCACTCAAGGATCTACAGGTGGAGGTGTCCAACCTTATGAAGATCTACTGCGACAACCTCAACAACATCCAACTTGCGAAGGACCCCGTCTTCCACGCCCGGACCAAGCACATTGTTGCGCAAGCAAGCTCAATCGGATCCAGATCGGCTGAATAAGCCAGAGCCGGATCGATATCCGGGTGATAACCGGAAGGATGAGTCGGATCAATATCTGGAAACAAGAGCCAAATCGGGGAGACGGATCAGAGAGCCGGATTTGAGTGCGAACTGGAAGCCTAGTAGTAGCCTAGACTACTAGGTAATCTTGGTCTCGTAGTTAGTGTCAATCGCACGTAGGAATATTGAAGTACCTGTCAGTACTTTTGTCATTCCTTTCTAGACTTTTATAAAAGTGCTCTCAGAGCACATTCTATGTACACATAGAGTATTGTCATTATTTTGAATTAAGTTTATGTTCTACTCTCTCTCTCTCTCTCTCTCTCCCACGCGTATTCTCTGTGTTAAGTTCTCCATTAAACCTTTTCTCATTTTCTGTTGCTATCCGGTTGAGCCGGTTTGTCTAACGCTTCCGCACGCTAACTTTCACATGGTATCAGAGCGAGAGGGTTGAGAATCTCTGTAGCTGACAGACGCTTTCGAAGACAAACCCTAATAACTAGTAACAACAGACAAAGAAAGGTATGGACAGACGTATGGCGAGTTCACTTCCAACAGAGAAGCTCGACCGGAGCCACTATGCGTCCTGGTGATATAAAATGTACCAGTACTTGTTGGGGCATGGTTATTGGAGCTACGTGGAAGGAACTAACGAGGTAGCACTGGAGCCAACACACAATGACCTTCCAGTATGGGAGCAAGGAGCAAGGCGAGTATTGTACTACCTCGTGTCCTGTGTGCACGATCAGATGCTCGGCTACATAAAGGATGCAAAGATGCCGAAGGAGGCCTGGGAAAATCAACGGAAGATTTTCGCCGCGAGTACCATAGCCCGTAAGTTGCAACTCCGGCAAGAGCTAAACAACATTCGGCAAAGAGACATGTCGGTTACGGATTAGACCACCAAAATAAAGGAGATTTGTGATGCACTCTGGTCCATCAACGTGACGGTGGACGAAGAAGAGATGGTACAAATCTGCCTCGGTGTTCTAGTGCAAAGGTACGGGCCAATCCGGACAACGATCTGTACCCGGGAGAAACCCCCGTCCTTCTTCGACTTGCAATCAATGATGATGATCGAAGAAAACCACACGAGGGGGTCCAGGACCAATCAATCGGACCCCATGGATGTGGTGGACGAGGTGGGTCGGCACGCAATGGAGGCAGTCGGCAAGAGCAGGACCGAAGTCACAAAGGTAGTGCCAACAGCAATTCCGGACCCTCCACAAGCAAGGGGAGTCAAAGCAGCGCCGGAAGCCGGCAAGGAAAAGCTCACATGGAATGTTGGTACTGTGGCAAAAAGAGCCACAGGGAAAGTGTGTGTTGGAAGAAGCATGCCGATTCGGGCAAATCCGGATCTGGCAAAGCCGGTCGGGAAAACTAGTAAAGTTTGAACTACCCAGAAGGATCGGAAGGATCCAGAACCGGGAAGACCGGTAAAGGGGCCAGCCTTCGTGATGAAGCACAAGGCTAACTCAATGAAGAAGACTACTTCCAAATCAGAGGAAGTATGGTACATTGATTCCGGAGCGTCCAACCACATGACGAGCCATGAAGAGTGGTTCTCCTTTTTGGAAAAACCGAAATAACCAGGGATTGTCGAAACCGGAGACAACACCCCTCACCCGATTGTGCATGTCGAAGAAGTCCCTTTAAGCCATGTCGGACTAAAGGGGAAGTTGATGAACGTACTACACGTTACGACTATCACAAAGAACCTGGTATCAGTCAGACAAATCGTCGACCAGGGAATGCAGGTGCGGTTTATGCACCTCGGGTGCTTCATCGAGGAAGAAGGTCAGATAATTGCGCAAGGGCGCAAAGAAGGGAGGATGTTCATCCTCAACACTAATGACATTGGCACCGTCATGTTTGCCAAAGGACAGAAGATTGAATTGGACATCGATCTCTGGCATAAGCGGATCGGCCACATCAACTACCAAAGGCTTCAAGACCTGCAATCGAAATAAGTTGGGTTTGGATTGCCGAAATTCAGTGCCCGAAAGGCCCAAATATGTGAAGCTTGCCAACTCAGGAACAACATCGGCTTCCATTCCCCACTGAACAAAACTGGAGCCATAACAAGCTTGACCTAATCCATTCGGATGTATGGGGACTGGCATTGAACGTTAATCTTGGCGGGAGTCGGTATTTCATCTCCTTCATCGACGACTACAACCGGCACACATGGATCTACCTCATTTAGAGGAAGAGCGAAGTCTTCGAATGTTTCTGAGACCTTCAAATCTTAGTTGAACAGGAAACGAAGAGGAAGATCAAGTGCCTGCGGTCGGATGGCGGAAAAGAATACTTTTCCAGCCAATTCAATAGTTATCTGCAGCAGAAAGGAATTCGGAGAGAATTCAATTGCAGATACACACCGGAGTAAAAAGGAAGAATCGGTCGATTGTCGACACGGCAAGGGCAATGCTGGAGGAGAAAAGCATGCCCCAATTCTACTAGGTTGAGGCGGTCCGGACGGCCGTCTACATCCAAAACCGGATTAGAGACAAGGTGTCAGCACATGAGTTGTATTTCCGGCGGAAACCGAATTTGAGACACCTTCGGATATTCGGCAGCATAGCATATGTGCATGTACCGGATGAGAAGCAGAAGAACCTAGATCCAAATTCGGAGAAATGCATCCTAGTCTATTACTCGCATGAGTAGAAGGGGTATAAGTGTTATAACCCCCAAACTAAACAGGTACGAGTAAGTCGAGATGTCGAGTTTGATGAGTCAGCATCATGGTACACCCTACCGACTCCAACTCCCAACAAAGACCCGATTCCGAAAGATGAGGCAAGTGAGCCCGAGGAGGTCCAGGAAGAAGATGAAGAATTTGGCACTCTAGAAGAGAGTTTGATCTCATTCCGCTAGGTGGACCGAATGAGTGGTTAAGTCAGGATGAAGAACCGACGAGTAGTAGAGACTCTGTCGTGCTCTTCCCGCGCAAGGAACCGAGGAGACGGTTCACGCGCAAAGAGAAGGGGAAGAAGAAGATGTTGGAATACGATACCAGTAGTGAAGGGCCGGATCGGAGCAAACCTGACCCCGGAAAGGAAGAAGGCTGATCTTTAGAAAGGAAGTTTGAACCGGCCAAGAAGGGCCTCAAAGCAGCTAACGGAAAGTTACGCCACTCAATCCGCCAGAAGAACCCCGTCTAGAGGTCTGGATACAATGAGTATATGGCGCATCACTATGCGTACATGACTAAGGTGGCGGAGGTGCGTGAGCTGGAGAGCTACGCAGAAGTAGCAAAAGATGCAAATTGGCGTGTTGCTATGGAGGAAGAAATGTGGGCACTAGATGCCAACGACACATGGGACTTGGTTGACCCACCCCGATAGTGCAAACCGATCGGTTGCAAGTGGGTGTACAAGGTAAAGTACAACGCCTACGGTTCGGTCAATCGGTACAAAGCCCGGTTAGTGGCGAAGGAATATGCACAAACCCACGGAATCGATTACGACGAGACCTTCGCTCCAGTAGCGAAGATGACGACTGTTCGCGTGGTAATCGCGGTTGCTGCGGCAAGGGGATGGCATCTTCACCAAAAGAACGTGAAGAATGCATTTCTTCAAGGTGATCTTGAAGAACGGGTCTATATAATCCAACCCCCCAATTTCCAATCGGAGATGAACAAGTCAGTAGTGTGCCGACTCAAGAAGTCGCTTTACGGTCTTAAACAAGCCCCCCGAGCATGGATTGCGAAGATCACGCACTGGTTGCGTAAGATGGGGTTTGTGGCCTCTAAGTCTGACTCTTCATTGTTCATCCGGAACGGTCCGAACGGTCCGGTTTACATTTTTCTTTATGTAGATGATTTAGTCATCACCGAACCCGGACTTGTTGAAATCGGCCGAGTGAAGTCCCAGGTGTCAGACGCATTTGAAATGAAGGACCTAGGGAACCTTCATTATTTTCTTGGGATCGAGGTGATCCGAACCCCCGATGGCATATTGCTCTCACAACGCCATTATGTGTTGAATATGTTGTACAGGTTCAGCATGACGGAATGCTGACCGATCTCTACACCCTTAGACCGAAACCTGAAGCTACGTCCCGACTCCAAACCAACCTGCGATGAGAAACAGTTCCGACAAATTGTCGGAAGCCTCATATACCTGACAATCACTCGACCCAACATCAGTTACCCGGTTGGAGTGATCAACCAGTTCATGCAAAAGCTTACCATCGAGCACCTTCAGTGCACACACCGGATACTCCAGTATGTTAGCGGCACGAAGGATCGGGGACTGTTATACCGACATGGTATAGCTGGGAAGCTAGTCGGATATACCGATGCCGACTGAGTTGGTGATGCATCAGATCACCGATCCACCTCGGGTTACATGTTTTCTCTTAGTAGCGCAACTGTTGCGTGGAGCAACAAAAAGCAGCCAACAATGGCTCTGTCGGGCATTGAGGCTGAGTACCGATGCGCTACCATTGCCACCTGTGAAGCCATCTGGCTTCAGCGACTGCTACATGACCTCCGGATCGAGGTGCCGACCCCGATCCCGATCCACTTGACAACATGAGCAGCATACAGCTCGCCAAGAACCTTGTATTCCATGCTCGGACAAAGCACATAGAAGTGCATTATCACTTTGTTCGTAAGCGGGTTTTGAGCGGTGAAGTTGAACTTCAATATGTTCACACGTATCGGCAAGTTGCCGACATTTTCACCAAACCACTCAGGTTGGACAAGTTGCAGCACTTTTCAGAGATGCTCGGCATTCAGCATCTCAATATGCCGCACTTGAGGGGGAGAACAGGAAAGGGAATGGATGGCACCGAACAAGGAGCCGGAGAGGAAGAAAGAACCAACAAAGGGGGAGACCAGAGGAAAAAGGGGGCCGAGTCAACAAAGGGAGTCGGCACATCCGAACAAGTCGGAACGAGCGGTAACGGTGGCAGAGTCAAGGACAGAGCCGACCGGAAATAGAAGGCCAAGACCCGGACATGGTCTGATGTGGTGAAGGGCTTGAAACCGGGAGACGAGTTAGAGAACACCGACTCGAACAAGAGCCAGAACGAATTGGAGGAAACCGATTCGGTTCAAGATTCGGTTCGAGATCAACTAAAGGCCAACAAGATGAGAAGGCAATGGAAGTTGACACCGACACAGAGGAACCAATGGATCGACAAGCGTCGGAGTCATAACAGCGAAGGAGCTGAAATGGGCCTGTTGAGTAGACAAGCCGACCAAGGAGGTCGAGGTGCGCAGTACCAGACGGGTCGCGGGAAGCGGAACCAGACTGGATGAGGAGCGCGAGCAAGGCGGGAGGACATCAAAAGGAGCTAGAGGAAAGGACCGGCTACTGCAGACACTAACACCACGATCCGACCTCAAGTTGAGCTTGAGGGGGAGTGTTGAGCGAGCAAGCTCAACCGGATCCGGATCGGCTGAATAAGCCAGAGCCGGATCGGTATCCGAATGATATCCGAAAGGATGAGCCAGATCGGTATCTGGAAACAAGAGTCGGATCAAGGAGCCGGATTTGAGTGCGAACCGGAAGCCTAGTAGTAGCCTAGACTACTAGGTAATCATGGTCTTGTAGTTAGTGTCAGTCACACGTAGGAATATTGAAGTACCTGTCAGTCCTTTCTGGACTTGTATAAAAGTGCTCTCTGAGCACATTCTATGTACACATAAAGTATTGTCATTATTTTGAATTAAGTTTATGTTCTGCTCGCTCTCTCTGTGTCTCTCCCACGCATATTCTCTGTGTTAAGTTCTCCATTAAACCTTTTCTCATTTTCTGTTGCTATCCGACTAAGCCGGTTTGTCTAACGCTTCCGCACGCTAACTTTCGCACACATTGAGGTGCACTACCATTTTGTTCACGAGCACGTCCTCTTCAGTGAAGTCGATCTAGTATATGTTCCGACAGATCGGCAAACTGCCGACATCTTCACCAAGCCCCTTGGTCTCGGCCAATTGCGGCAATTCTCTGGTGCGCTTGGTTTGCGGCACCTTGATATGCCGAACTTGAGGGGGAGAAAAGACCAGGAAAGGGAACAGGAAAGGAGCGGAAGTGACCGCGAAGCCAAGTCGGATGAAGAATTCGATTTCGGGTCGGCTAAAGAAGCCGAAGGCGGAAACAGGGGTAGCAACCGAAGGGAAGAGCCGAAGTCAGCCGAACGAGGGGGAGATGAAGCCAAGAAGGCCAAGAAGGCCAAGAAGGCCAAGACCAAGACATGGTCAGATGTGGTCAAGGGCCTGAAGACCAGAAACGAATTGGAGACAACCAATTCAAACAAAAGCGGAAACGAATCGAAGACAAGCGATTCGATTCAAATGTTCAATTCAAGGAAAGGCCAAGCGGAAGAAAGGGCAACGAGAGTGGTGCCAACACCACGACAACAAGGGAGCTGGGAAAGGCCGCATGAGCAAACAAGCCGATCGAAAGGGTCGAGGTGCGCGGAATCAAACGGGTCGAAGAGCGCGACTGAGGCGTGAAGCCAGGAGAAGCCGGAGCGAAGAACCGGAAGTGCAGGCGGAACCTCAAGTGGAGCTTGAGGGGGAGTGTTGAGATACAAGCTCAACATTGGGTGCATAAACTAGTGCGTAGATTGGGTGCGTAACTAAAGGCTGTATCGGTGCAAAAACCATGAGGCCGTTGGATAGATATTCCACGGAGGAATATATTTTGGGAGTTAGTGTAGGGGCTCATTAATGAGCATTGAAGTATGAGCCAGTACTTTTGTCTATCCGTATGGACTTGTATAAAAGTGTTCTCTGAGCAAATCCTATATGTACAGAGCCTATTGTATTGTTTGAATTAAGTTTTTGTGTTTTCGCTCTCTCTGTCTCTCCTGCTTACTCTGTGTTTTCTTTCGTTCTAAGCTTTCCATTAAACCTTTTGTTCGTTATTCTGTTGTACGTATAGCTTCCGCACAATAATACTAAACTATTTATACTAAACCACTAACTAATGTGACATTGTGGTGAAACCATGATGGGCATTTGTGCACGCACTTGCACTAACCTCAAATCACATTAAACAATTAAATCTCTAGACATTTATTCAACTTAGAGTTTGAGATGCTTTACCAATTGTGAAGTGGAGGTCAACATATTAAAGAAACGTGGAAGTTATGACCTACTCCAGCTCATGACATGCTTGCTATAAGGGCTTCACAAAATGTGAGATGGCACTGAATTATTTAGGCAAAAACTTGAACCCAATATAATTTGTGTGATTTGGATGCCTTCAATTATATGCTTGACAATGTGGATGTCTTAGTTGTTAAGAGAATGGCCTCCGCATCTAACAAAACAAAGAACCTTCAAGTTTTCAAGTGACAAAACAATTTTCATTGTGGTATTTTCTAAGACAGTGACCGGAATGATTCTATTGTCAATGGTGGTTGATTCTTTTTCCATGAATACCATGGATATCAAAATCAAAACATCTTAACATGTGTTGTTGGATAAAATGCTTTAAATGGGAGTAACAATCTTTCTAGAAACAAAAAAATTGGTGTGAATAATTCAATAAAACCAAGTTGGAATAAAATAGTACATCCATTAGAAATTTTAGGAGTCTCTAATTCACTCTAAAAACTTTTGGGCTTGCATTCAAAATCTTGATTGTCACAGTCTTTCTAGAAACAAAAAATTGGTGTGAATAATTAAATGAAGCCAAGTTGGAATAAAATAGTATATCCATTAGAAATTTTAGGAGTCTCTAATTCACTCTAAAAACTTTTGGGCTTGCATTCAAAATCTTGATTGTCACTCTGTCTAGAAACAAAAAAGTGGTGTGAATAATTCAATGAAGCCAAGTCGGAATAAACTAGTACATTCATTCAAAATTTTAGGACTCTCTAATTCACTCTATAACAACTTTTGGGCTTGCATTCAAATTTTTGAGTCACGTTAAATACCCAACAATATTCACTAAGTAAACCAAAGTCTTCCATGCAATGTTTTATGGTGTTGTGTATAGGAATCAACAATAGTTCAGTTTAGGCTTAACCGGTTTGGCCTTATCCAAGCCAAACCGGTTAACCCTAAACTATTTTTGGGGTTCGTAAACCTAAACCAAACCAATCCCTAAACCAGTTTGGGACAAAAAAGTTTCACGGGTGTGAAGAAACCCAAAAAACACACGTACCACTTCCTCTTCTTCTCCTCCTCATAACTCCCACCCCCTCGGCCTTACTACCGATGAGTCTGAATTCAACTCCAAGTCCCACCTCCACAACTCCCTCTGTGGAGACTACTATGATTGGTCGGCCGACATCCACAAATCCCCCGCCTCCCACCACCTGAACCATGAGCCTCGAGGCTATGGCGACATCTCACTCTCGATGATCCAATCCTTCTCCAAATTTGACAAGTCAGAGAGAATTGGAACTAAAATTTCACCTATATGTACAGAAAGAATGTATATAATAGCAAGGAGGTCCTCGTGATTGTCCACTATGCAAGCTCCCTCTCCCTCTCTCTCCCTCCCTCACTCTCGTCACTCAACAATTGTTGCCTATGGCTTCCTGTCAATCTCTCTCTCAAGTTCTAACTTCTAACCATCTAATTTCTAACTTTCTAAACCCTAGGTCTTGCAAAAACAGTTCAGACCTAGCAAGGATTTTTATCGCATTCATGGGAACAGCAAAAAGAAATCCTAGGCAATATGCATGGTAGCCAAATAATCTATCAACAAATTCAAGAAGTTATGAGTAGACTCCCCATACCACCCAATAACTCTAACCACAGATGGGTTGGGGTTTTCTTCAAGATTGGAAGTACTCTTGGTTGTTAGGCAAGAAAACATTCACACCAAATATTGCATGTACAATGGTTACTTGTACACCGAGCCTTGCTGGTTGGCACATGGTTGCATAGGATAGGAGTAGCTTTTGGTTGTGCTTGATGCCATTTACAAACGGAAATTCAAAGACATTGTTTATGGGAATGCATTGAGTCTCAACCGATATGGCAATGTCCCCGTTGAATTTTGCTAATTTTTTCCCTCATTGGTTTTTACTTGGGGCATGGTGATTTGGACATCACTTGTCCATGATGCATTCCATTATGACATCGAATCTATGGACCATGGATTTTACACTAAATCTGGAAGTGTTCATACATTACCAGTGTTGCCATTACAATTTTCATGAATACGGAAGGAAGTCCAACCAGTATGGGAGATACTGAGTAGTACCATTGTATATCACATTTGGAAGGTTCGGTGCTCTTTCATTTTCCATCAGCTTAAAACATCACCAACTGAATTGGTTTAAAGTATTTGATTACACATAGTTCATATTTTAAAGGGACAATGGGATAGTATAGTTGGAGATTTTGATGCTAAAATTGCTCAAGGGCATGAGTTTATCACCGTCTGGACAGTTACCCCATTCATGACATCCAATTATGGTACTCCTTATTGGCATTTTCAGCCTCCAAAATGGTTGTTTCCCATCACAGAGTTTGAAATCTTGTAAAAATGGTTACACAAATGACAGGAGATCTTTTTTAAAATAAAAAAAACTTTCTAAATCCTCATTATTAAAGCACATAAATGGCTTAGCTGGTTTGGAAAGGCTCAAGCCGAACTGAGCCAAACTCAAACCTTTTAAGTAGGCTCAAGCCTAAGCTGAGCTGAGCCGCTAAGCCATTTTAAACTGGTTTAGCTAAACGATTTAGGCTTGAGCCAAGCCGTTGCCAACCCTTAGTTGTGTAGAATTGGAGGCCCCCACAGATGCTTACCATATGTTAGATTATATAAAATATTGTTATTAATGGAGACATTTGGGTGCCCTAACTCCAGACTCTAAAATACAATGGTAATAATTCGTACACAAGCATAATACCCTATGAGTTGCTTCTTGAAACATGATTCATTCAAGACCCCAAGGGACTTTCGGCATACCTTTTAAGTACACAGAAACTGAGCAGAGATGCATAATAAGATGTGTTTGAATTGACCTTCAATAATATATCAAACCTCAAGCTTCTTTCAATACATAAAAAGCTTAAGTTGGATGATTCGCATATATCAAAAAACCTAGTACAAATACTACTACCCCTTTTGGACTATTTGATGATTATTTCCAAAACTTGCCAGGATCTATGAAACCATTTATATACCATCATCTCAGTACATGAAATGAAACGGATTTATATACTCAAAATAGCTGAAGATATGATATGCAACAAATCTCCTCATGTAAGGTTTCAAAATATCTACAGTTTCGAATTATAAGACATAAGATGGATTTATGTATTTTTACAAAAAAGGCTGGCTTCTTAGATATCAGCATTATAAATACAGGAAAGATCAGAGTGTGACATGGGTGAACGGCATAGAGGGCACTCTTTCTTTTCATTACACCACTCGATTATACAATTCCTGAGAAAAATCAACGTTAAACAGTTTAAAAAAAGGAGTCATATTTTTATCTGAATTGAAGAATGTTGATGCATAGTAGGCGTGAGAGCTTTTACCAGCAAAAGACATGCCCGCATGAAGTTGCAGTTGGATTTTTCCTCGGACTTAAACAAAGTGAACACTTACTAGATCCCATCGCAACCTGTTTAGACCCATTACATCCATTATTGGATTATGAAATTTCCAGTTTGCATCTGTCATTGCGATGGAAATCTCATTTAGCTTTGATTCTACATACCACAGAATTAGTGCACTCTAGGATTGATCCATTAGTCGGTGAATCTCGTATCTGATTCCCTTCTTCATCCAAGATTAAGATAGATTTTCTTCCTACATCATATCATAATATACATGGCATATCAGATTAATTTCCCTCGAAATAAAGCATATTCTCAAAATTTCTTTAAAGCAAACTTGACACATTAGTAAATCTTATGTATTCATTCATACTGGGTGAGAAAGATCGATCCATGAGTTGTATTCGCATGGAGTTTGTTAAAGTTGGCAGGGCACTTCGTCTCAGCCAATCGCCCACCACAATGCTGAGTTGAATCAATAAGAACATGCCCAACATATGGTACCTGTTCACACAGTGAGATATATTTCTGTTTAGTATGAAGTTCCAAGGGACCAAACATCATTCACAAATTTCCAACACAAAGCGCTTATAGTCATATCTTTTTCCTAGGAAAGGCTGATTTTGTCAAAAGACCTGATATAGACACTACCTCTATCTACTGATCATGAGAACACTCACATAAGCTTTCAATGATACATAATAGCTATATACATATATTAGCCAACTATGAGACATGATAGGAAAAAGGCTATTTATTTGTACTGAAAACCCCATAAGTTTGTTACCTAGGCTTTTTATAGAACACTTTGCCCATGTGAATGTATCGCACACCCGCAGCCCTTTTTGATAGCTGATAGTATATTCCTGAATCATGAGAAATTTGTGAACAAATTACCTTGAATACACTATGCAGACAAAAGGTAAAGGGTTTTCCATCAATCTTCATGATGCTACAATAACCATACACAGCTTTCGCCATATCAAAAAGGAAAAATGTGGCAATTTACCCTCAAAATAAAAGAACATCAGATTCCCCCGTACTGCCAGAAGAAATGCATCTCGCAGAGCTGGGAGGACCTGTTATTGATGATTTCATTTTTCAAATAAAAACCTTGAATTATCCTTTCATATCTCCATGTAATAAAACTAGGGAAACACTCTTAAATACAACTTTAATTTTTTCTTTAAGTGCCCCTGATTTATAGTTATTTCATAAACACCCTCGATCCACCTACAAAAGAGAAGAAAAGAGGATAACGTGGCCATATAATTGATCAAATACCATATACAGTTGAGGAAAAGAGGATTAATTGATCATAAAATTGATCAAATAGCAAATATAATTGCTTACCATTTCAGGGGTTGAACAAGGGCATTTAGGAAATAATGAAAATTCAGGAGGCATTTCAGAGTGTTTCCATAAAACAAAGGGCATACATACTCTCGGCCAACGAAGCAATGCAGCCATCCATAAACTTTGCAACCGTCGTGAGCAAGAACCAGGGGGGTCTCTGTCTTCACTAGGATACGGTCTCAATAGTGGCCTTCCTAACTCATTAGCCCTCTCATCACTGACAAAATCTGTCGACATCTCATTTGAAATATATACACTTCTGGCAGCCACTTTTGCACTAAAACATGTTCAAGAGAATCATGAAGTATAATACTCTTGAAAAACCCATAACTATACATTGCAGGGAAAAATACCTCAGCCGCTCAGCAATGTAAGGAAGGACAGATTGGAAGAACACTAGCAATGTTCGTCTAGCCGGTGCCAAAGGAAGTCTGGATGGTCCTGCTACCTATATTACCAGTAAACCACAGGAATTAATTCTAGTACATTAACATTTTTAACAGTTCCACATGAATAACTCAGTAGCAATCTACTTAAAAACCCCTTTTAAATGCATTTATATATTATATACAAAAAAAAGCAATAGCAAAAATTCAAAAGTTTGGGAAACCTGAGATATATCACAATATTCTTCCCCGAGTGTTTGTAGACCTGAGCCAGTTGTCAAGAGATAATATAAAACACAACCAGCCAATCTAGTCTGGGATCAAAACAAAAATTGTAAGTGAGCAAGCTATATCTTTTGGGGTCACTTTTGTAAAACTTGCAACACAAAACTGCACTTTGGATTAAACAAACAAACGTGTATAGAGTGTAGAGTATCCTTTTGAGCACATACCTCATTCTCATACTGTACTGCCAACCTTGTCCCTGCATTAGCCAACACATAAGAGGACAAAAGGTTTGGAAATAAATAAAGAGGGTTCAAACTAATAAGAATCTAGAAAAAACAGCATTTTTACTCCTATTACAAATAATTAAAAATGTTATGAAGTGGGTGCAAAAACAAGGTGATTGGATCACAGAAAAAAAGACAAGCTTAAAGAATTTGAAGTCATATGATGTAATTGAAGAGTTATAGACTCTTCAAACGCAATTCTGTGAGTCCTTGTCAAAGAAAACCTACTTGTACTCAATTTAACTGTTCTTTATACAGCCTTCTCCTCCATTACTGCAAATGGTCTAAAAGGGCTATATAAATATAGAGTTTGATGAATATATAGGGACTATATTAATATATGATGCTTTCAGAAAGCAAATATTGTCCAAATGTTACGTACATAAGAGAAAGAGAGGGTCGAAAGAGGCCACTGGGGGTGTAGCCCCAATATGATAAAAAGATGAGAGAAAAAGGCTGTCCAAAAGGCAGATTATAGAGTGAGCATGCCCAAATCAAGCTTCTAAAAACAAAACAATACCGTATGAATGGATAGTGCAAGCATCACTCCATCAAAAGTTACAGCTCTACCTACAAATTATCATATATTGGGAAGATATTTTTCAACTAATGGATGCATCATTGCACACCCAATTTATTTACAACATTGCATTTGGGATATGATATGATTTCCATCAATTAATATTCCAGCATATGATTTCCACCTTTCTCCTCTATGATATACCACTGATTTCTGTAATTTATGATTTGTTCCTCCACCTCTCCCCTATCCCATTGAACGATGTATATCCTTGATTTCTTTCTCCTCACTCTTGCCAATTCTTAGGACAGGTATATAAGGCTTCTTTAACTGTGTTTAACAAATATACATTTTTTTTAAATTTTAAGCACTATCAAATTCCAAATCATGACACATTTCTGCAGTATTGCTTCATAACAGGCAGAAAGAGAGACTTTGTTTTGGATTAAAAACTGAAGAAGTTTCCCCAGTCAGGCAGTATAGGCCTGCCCCTAAAGTGCTAATATCCGTTCATTTGCAAATTTTGGTAAAGGTTGGGAAATCAATTAGCTGTGCTTTAGTTCCTTGTTGAAACTTAAATTTTTATCAAACTGCCAAAATTGCCAATTTTCAATAGTATTGTGTTCCATTTGCAATGATAACAAAAATCATACTTCCATATTGCCTTCATTGTGAACCATTAGGCATCTTTCCGTATTTTCCATTCAGATAAGGCTGATGCAAAAAGAAACTCACTGAACTCACTACTGAGAAAATAAACTTCTTAGGGAAGCGCCTTGGAAAAAGCTACAATAATATACAGGTATTTCAACATTCAAGGAACAAATCGTATAAACAACCCTGTGAGAGCTTCCTAAAATGAGTTTCAAATTCTATCTCAATGATAATAAAAAAGGGAAGCAAGCAATGCTGTTTGAGAAAAAAACAGGCAATGGACATTCAAAAAGCTGTGATGCAAAAATTTAAACAAAACAAAAGAAAGGGTATTTCACAACACAATCTCAGGTGCACATTATTGCAATGTGTCTGACTTCTGCAATGCAGTGTGATCCCTACATTTAAGATATATCAAATACACTGTTATGTAACCTTAATAAAAAACAACTAGAATTTAGGTTGGATACTGCCATTCTTCCACAAACAACCCTTGTTCTTCTCTCTTCTATTATATCACTTTAGTTAAGCATGTGGTATGATTGAATGTGTGAGAAAGAACAGATAAAATGTAAAGAAAAGGGTATGTAAGAGAACGAACCAAAGGCATGGCGGAATGCATCATGGCATGCATCACAGAGATGGGAGGCATAATGTTCATCCTTCTCAGCTGCCCGCATAATCTCTGGCTGACTGGCCCTTGGATATTGCCTCATCCTCTCCATGTTTATCTAACCTTTAGAGATCACATAATGTCACATATAACATTCTTTATCACCAAAGAGATTACATACATATGCCACAAAAATTCTCTATCATCAGAATGTTTACATACATGCATATGCCACATACAAAAATTCATTGTCGTGAGACACTACATACGTATTCACATACAACATCCTTTGTTGTGAGATATTACACACATAGGCCCCACACAACATTCTTAAATATCAAAAAGATTACACGTCCCCCACATATAACATTCCTTGTCATCAGAGGTACGAAATTCATTTTCATCAGAGATTACATATGCCACATCCAGTATTATTAGCTACATACAACATTCTTGGCATCAGGGAATATATATATCACATGCAATGCAGTTTTGGGACTTTGTTCAATGGATTTTGTATTGTCACACATCTGGCATATGGATGCATGCATAGAATAATTATAAACAAAGGTTTTAAGTTAATGAATACACTCCATGCAACTAAATGCATTATCGAAAATGGTCATAACCTTAAATACTTGGGTAGAGTATATATGCCTTAAATCATATGATTGCATCAAAAGGATCCATTTCAACAAAACTATAGTCAAGAAGTCCATCTAGATTTACATATAAATACCGCAACAAGAAGCCACAACAGACTTATGAAAGTATATAGTTGCATCAAATGGGTCCTTTTAACTATTACGTATTTCTGTATAATTTCCATGAGACGAAGAATCCATAAGAGAAACTAACCTTCTAAAATAAGACCCGAGCATCCCCAGGAAAGTTCTGACGATTTCCAAAGAATCTTGGCTCTGAAAAAGAATATGAAAAACAACGAAAAAATATGGAATTATATATATATATATTGCATCTTACCTTACATGGCATGACAGAAAAATAACAAAATAAAAGGGCAAATCCATAAAGGAGGACGTACAAAAATAACAGATGACCTAAACAAGTTTACCCTGCTTGAGATGAAATTCAGCGGGAAAACAGAGAGGGGGGGGGGGGGGGGGGGGAGGGGGAGGAGAGGAACGGAGCTTCCAAACCCTAAGTTTAGCACAGAGGGAAGACCTGATCGATCTGTTTCTGATTTCTGTTTCTGTTCAGCAAGAGAGTGGATGGAAGGTCAGAAAAAAACAAACACGCCAAAGGAAACAAAATAAGGATCAAAAGCTTTTTTGTCTGGTTTCCGAAATCTACAAATTTATCGTCTCCAATCTTGTTTAACAAATGGCAATTCTCGATGACCCAAAGCAGTCAAAAGATATAGACTAACGAGAGGGTATGATACACATACTTTCAAGGGCCACGGACGGACGGACTACGGGAATGGCTCTTTGACTCATTAGTGACCCCTTCCCTCATGTATATGCATCGGTAGTAGTACGTATGAGCTCTAGGTCTACCATCCTTTATGTGGACGCAATTAGAGTGATGATGTTATCACGTCAACTCCAAAGCAAATCGACGGTACCACATGACATTATTAGAGCAGAGTTCAGTTTGCCCCTCAATGTTAGTAGAAGTAGTTTTCCAAGTGGTATTCTTTATTCATCGGATACATAGCCAACCACAAGATAGGATATCTCGTCAAGCCTTTGAGGCATCTCGATCCCTACATGCATCTGGAGACACTAGCTCTTGGTATAGCACTGTGGTGAGTTGGTTACTTGCAAACGGCATAGACATTAATAACCTACCCCCCCTTAAGTATAACCATGGGACTGACCAAACTCTAATATCTCATGAAGAGCGTAATAAAGTGATACTCCAAGAAATATGGCAAATTTACACTCGATATAAATGGATCACCCCACGAGAGCCACTCCCATCTAAAATGTTGTATTATAAGGAACACTTCTTGCACTTCTCTCGGTTAGGTTTTATTACACAACCAAGATATCTAGATACATTCTTATCAAATGCACTAAGGGTGGCCATTGGACAACTTAGGATATCATCTCACCAACTTGAGATTGAGCATGGTCGTGCTAATAGAGTCCCTAGAGAGGAAAGGCTATGTAGGTTATGTCACATAGAGATAGAGGATGAGCATCACTTTACATGTAAGTCTCCAACTTATGCCGAGATAAAGGTGAAATACCAAGACATACTAGGACCCTCTCCCACCCTCTCGAAGCTATTAGATACCCCGGATATAAAGAGACTAGGTAGGTATATCTTAGAGCTAAAACAACATAGGGAGAATAAATTAGAAAGTGTTAACGATGACCCTTTTAATATCCACCAATACGAAACTAATGTATTTTTTTAGGAACAAGGGGAGACAATAAATGTGGACACACCTACGCCACTCGACCTCTCTCTTGATGAAGTGGAAATGCAAAGAACAACCAAACACCCTTAGATGTTGGGCATCGAAGCAACTCGACGCGGAAGTAGAAATGATTAAGAAGATAGGGGAACGTGAGCTATGTCGCCTAGGAGCTATGGTTGGGGTACCTCTTACATTGGAACCACATGCCACATGCACATCGAAACCCTTTGACCTCCTGCTTCTTTTCGAGAGACTTGGATGGAAATGAAAGTAGGCCTAGTATAAAGCCATTTCCTTATAGAACATGTTTTTTTATTAGAACCATTTAGCTTAAGCTCTATTTATTTATTTTTTCTTTCGATGAATGGGTAAATACCCCATTTTTGTTGTAAACTGATTGTCTCATGGGCCAAATTTGGCCTTAGAAGACGTTAATATATCTTTCTTTCTTTCTCTCCTTTTATGTGCATTGATTTTATATGCATACATATGTATAAACATACACTTACACTCACATGTACACATACACATACACATATATCCTACTCACTTTTTGAATCTTTCTCCTCTATGATATTCTAACATTATTATTATGCATTCACTCACCCTAACCCATGAGATCTCACACAAGGTCCTCACATGCGGCTCTGTTCCATACAACCCGCTCCCTCACATCATTAACAACTTGTTTTGTCTAAACTTCATTGCTTCTATCTAATCTTGAGTCGTAGTGTGGAAATACCATGGATTAATGTGTTTGTCTGCACATGCCATTAGGCTCGAGCTTGTTGGATGAATGTTACTTTGTGAGTAATTGTACAAAAAAGGCCTGACTCAGCATCCACGCACTACAATGCCCATGCTTACTATACTTGGAAGAAAAGATCGCCTCAATCCCTTCATAAATAAGTGTGGGATCTTATCATGGTGTCATGAGACAATGTCTAATGATTAATCCATACCGAAACTTGATCTATTATTGTGGTTTTAATGGAGCGATGGTTTGCTTTATTCTTATGAGAAATCAACTTTCATACTTTATCCCTCCTCGATGTCATTTGCGGGTCGGACCAACGTATACCCTTTTGATGGCGAATTTGATGAAGATGGTTGTAAGACACCTTTGAGCCTCACACTCACTTAACAGTTAAATGATGATTGTAAAAGAATACGACTGCAGAAGCTAAGACCCTTTTGATGGCGAATTGGGTGAAGATGGTTGTCAGACACCTTTGAGCCTCACACTCACTTAACATTTAAATGATGATTGTAAAAGAATACAAACACAAATTTAATGGAAACCTTACACAGGAGAGACAGAGTTAGATCATAACACAGAAAACGTGTATATTCCTAAACACTAAAAACTCTCACTCAATATAAAATGTGCTCAACAACACTATTTATACAAGTCCTTGAAGGACTGACCGAAGTACTAACAAGTACTTCAATGCTCGTACTGAGCCCCTAACACTAACTACAAGAACATTAGCTACCTAGTGGTCTAGAAGCATAGGCCTCTTAATGGCCTACTGGTTCACACGCGAATCCCGCTCTCCGATCCACTATCCGGCTCTAGGTTCTAGATGCTATCCAGACACTGATCTGGCTCTGGCTTATTCAGCCGATCCAGATCCGATTGAGCTCGTTGACAGGAACTGCACGCTCCCTATACGCAACGCTCGGCCACAACCGAGCTTAGAATCATACACAGAAACGGGAAATAATGAACGACACGAAGAAGAGAAGTGTACACAAGATGTTTACGTGGAAAACCCAAACTAAGGGAAAAACCACGGCAGCCCGCAGACTGCAAACTATCACTATGCTAGAATGTACAACAGTGAGTTCACGGAGGCAACGACCTCGTGCTCACGATCCT
Organism: Azolla caroliniana; assembly: GCF_043228905.1. Lineage (NCBI taxonomy): Eukaryota > Viridiplantae > Streptophyta > Polypodiopsida > Salviniales > Salviniaceae > Azolla > Azolla caroliniana. The sequence continues at coordinate 7,370,783 of NW_028230446.1, read as the reverse complement.
CGCCACAAGCGGCGGTTACAACAGAGGCAACGACCTCTTTCTCTCTCTCTCAATGCCCACACACACACACACACACACTCTCTCTCTCTCTCTCTCTCTCTCTCTCTCTCTCTCTATAGCCTTCTCTCTCTCTCTGTTTTGACCGTTACGTGGCCGTCATCTGCTGCCGCCGTCGTTTGCAGCCGCGTCATCTGTTGCCGCCGTCGTCTGCAGCCGCGTCGCCTGCTGTCGCCGTCGTCTGCTGCTGCCGACGACGCCGCCTGTTGTCGCTGCTGCTGCTGACGCCGCCGTCGCCTGCTGCCGTCGTTGCCGTCGTCTGCTGACTGTCGCCGCCGTCTGCTGCCGCCGTCTCCGTCGTCTGTCGACGGTCGTCGTCGTCTGCTGCCGCCGTCTGCCGTCTGCCGACTGTCGCCGTCGCCGTCACCGTTGCCATCTTCTTTCGTCTACCGTCGTTCTTGGGCGTGTTGTTTGCCGATTGTCGCCGTCCTCGATTCTTGGCCGCTTTTATCGTGTGTAGCCGTTGCCCTTCATCGTGGTACTTCACTTACCGGACGACGTCACCGGCTGAAACAAGCATACATGTGCTTCTACACTCATATCTAGCACGAAAGACGTCGATGCTCGGCTAAGTTTTTTCTGTCCTTTTGTCTTTTTCTTTCTTTATCTTTTGAATTACAAGATGACTTCTCGACGAAACCATAAGGAAACAAACGAAGAAATTATAAGTAAGGAAGATTTTTTAGATGTCCTTAACCGGTTCGTTAAAATGGAAAAATGGGTGAAAGAAATTGAAGCTGAAAAACAAAAAGATAAGGAAGAAAGAGAATTGCTTATTGCTGAAGTAGCGAAACTTAAGGTAGATAACGTAAACCTTCAAAAACGAATTAAGGACCTTGAAACATCTAGGGAAGATGGTGAAATATCTTCTCTAGAGGATATTAAGGACGAGATAAAAAAAGTTAAAGAAGAGGTTAAAAGTGATATGGAACTAGCAAAAACTGGGTGGGTTGATGTAGTAAAACGTAATATTAAAAAAGAACTAAAGGACGAAAATATTGTAAACACTACCCTCGAGGAGGAAAAGATGCGTCAAGCTCGACGCCTAAATGTACGAGTTACTGGGCTCAAGGAAGGGGCATCTCCCGACGAAGATGCACAAACCTTGGGTAAAATGTTGGGATATGAAGCCCTACCAATCACTAAAACTTGGAGGGTAGGGCGTGACACCACTAGGAAAAGAGCTTTAGTTCTTCAATTTAAGGACTCGGAATCTAGAATCGCCTTTTTTAAAAAGAGACCAATTCTTCGAGGATTGGGCGGGGAGCCCATCTACCTCGATGAAGACTTGACCAAGATGCAAATTGAGCATCGTAAAACTTGTATGCCGCGAGTCATACAAGCTCGTAAAGAGGGGCATCGTGCCTTCTACCGAGACGGACGGGTCATAATAAATGATCGCGCTGCCAATTGACGGCGTGTGGCCCATGTGACAAATAATAGACTTAGGATGAGTTTATGGAATTGTAATGGTGCACTTTGGACACACCCTGGCCGTCTAGAGGAGATTTTGAGGGTATCTGATATACTTTTTTTGGTAGAAACACATCAAAGTCCAAATCGAGGATTACCACGAGTTGATGGTTTTCGTTGGGAATCCGTCTTTAGACAAACCTCACGTCGACACACTACTAGAGGGTCTGGAGGGGTTGCGATATTATTTCGGAGAGAGATACATAGTAGGATAGAAATACTAAAGAAAGACCCAGAAGCCCGTTTTATGTGGGTGAAAGTACTCACTAGCAAAGATCAGGTGATATTTATTGCCATTTGTTACTTCCCCCCGAAAGGATCTTGGTATAATATGGCTGGAGTGGCGAGTATAGTTGATGAAGGAACGCCACATGGGCCTTCTCCATACGAACCTTTATCGGATGACATAATCCGATATTCTTCTCAATGGGAAGTCTTCCTTGTAGGAGATTTCAATGCGAGAACCCAATCCCGCCAATGCACAATATTTCAGATGGATAGAAACCTAGAAATGGTGAATGTCGACCCTTTAGCCTTAGGCATAACACGTACATCAAAAGATCAAGGTGCGGACGCCACAAGCTTTGGCCATCATCTGCTTGAACTTGGAAGCCGACACCAGATGATCATATATAATGGCTTAGCCAAGTGGCCGGGCTCGGAAGAGCTCACATGTTTCCCACATGGAGGAGGGGAAAGCACAGTTGATTACCTAATAGGACGCCCTGAAGCTACCCACATGGTTAGCTCCTTCCGGGTGGCCCCATGCCCCATTGGCGTAGACCATAGCTTCCTATACTTTGAGCTAAAATGTGACGCCTCCCACGCCACCAACTCTAGTAAACCAACCCATCACACCATAATACATTTCACGCATGAGCTCGCTGACATCTATTCTCGACATGTTCAAGCGCATCTCTCCTCTTTTGATTCTTCCTTGTCTTTAGAGCACCTCACTACAGAACTCACACACATCCTCCACTCAGCAACAACTAGTAGCTTCCCATACACGAAAGACTCCAATCATAGTAGAGTTGGGTCTATGCCACAGAACAAGTGGTATGATGAGGATTGTAGAGAGTTGTATAGACAACTTAAAGTATCGCGGCTTAGTGGTACTATTTCCTCAGTACAGGCTCGCAAAGAGATGCGCAAGATGACACGTCGTAAAAGACGGGCTTGGGAAGCATCTCAATATTGGGAACTCTACCATATGCTCATGAGTAGGGATTGTGCCCTCGCATGGAAGAGGCTACGGGAACCGAGACCACAAACACCCATCGAGGATCCCAATATTTGGCACACATATATTGAGAGACTCTACCATGTCCCGAACCAACCACCCATTCCAATGCCCTCCACACCTCGACCTACCATGGGGACACTTTTCACGACCTCTAGGGTCACGAAGGTCATCAAAAAATTACAACATAGGAAATCCATGGACCACACAGGATTGTGTGCCGAGCACATCATATATGCTCGAGAGTGCCTAGCCCCCCTTCTCGCTCTAATCTTCAACCGCGCCCTCGCTGAGGGTTTTCCACCACAATGGGCCATGAACACAGTGGCCCCTATACATAAAGGAGGGGACTCAGTGGACCCAAATACATATAGGACCATTATGATAGGTCATACGCTCGCTAAACTATATGGTGCAGTAATGGAAGCGGAGCTCAGTGATTATATGGAAACATTAAGTCTTCGAGCACCTGAGCAAGCTGGCTTTAGACGAGCCTTCTCCACTATTGACCATATCTTCACACTCAGGTGCTTAATTGACCAGACAAAGGCTCGTAAGAAGAAACTATATTGTTGCTTTGTGGACTTTCGCAAGGCCTTTGACACGGTTCCTAGGGAAAGGTTGTTTGATAGACTTAAGAGCTTGGAGATACCAGATGACATGATCTGGGCCATTTATGCCCTATATGAGCAAGTCTCTGGGTGTGTAAGATGCCCAGGTGGCCTATCCGATTGTTTCACTAGCACCATTGGTGTAAAACAGGGTTGCCCCCTATCACCGACTCTTTTTGGGATCTACATTGATGAGATCACTGATTTTATTGCTCGTAAGGGAGGCAAGGGAGTAGCTATTGGGGAGACGCAAGTTAGTCTCTTACTCTACGCAGACGACATTGTCTTGCTCTCAGAGTCGGAACACGACCTACAAAAGCATCTTAATGCCCTGGATGACTTTTGTACACAACGAGGACTGGTAGTGAATTTAGCGAAAACTAAAGTCCTTATCTTTCATACATCGTCCCGAGTTAGGAGTCAATGTCACCTAATCCTCTCTCATAAACCAGTTGAGGTAGTGGGATCGTATGTATACTTGGGAGTCACCTTTAGTGCTCGCTCAGGTAAATTCTCGATGACCCAGGCAGCCAAAGATAGGCTAACGAGAGGGTATGCATCCCTCTCACTCTTAGAGAGACAATGCCATCAGGCATACTTTCAAGAGCCACGGACTAAGGGATGGCTTTTTGACTCATTAGTGACCCCGTCCCTCATGTATGCATCAGTAGTATGGGCTCCAGGTTTACCATCTTTCATGTGGACGCAATTAGAGAGACCTTTAGTGACGATGTTATCACGTCAACTCCGAAGCAAATCGACAGTACCACATGACATTATTAGAGCTGAGTTCAGTCTACCCCCGATGTTAGTAGAAGCACTCTTTCAAGTGGTAGTTTTTATTCATCGGATACATAGCCAACCACAAGATAGGATATCCCGTCGAGCCTTTGAGGCGTCTCGATCTTTATATGTGTCTGGCGACACTAGCTCTTGGTATAGCATCGTGGTGAGTTGGCTCCGTGCGAACGGCATAGACATTAATAACCTACCTCCCCTTAAGTACAACCATGGGACTGATCAAACTTTAATCTCTCACGAAGATCGTAATAAAGTGATACGCCAAGAAATATGGCAAATTTACACTCGATACAAATGGATCACCCCACGAGAACCACTCCCATCTAAAATGGTGTACTATAAGGAACACTTCTTGCGCTTCTCTACGCTAGGCTTTATTACACGACCAAGATATTTAGATACATTCTTATCAAATGCACTAAGGGTGGCCATTGGACAACTTAGGATATCATCTCACCAACTTGAGATTGAGAATGGTCGGGCTAATAGAGTCCCTAGAGAGGAAAGGTTATGTAGGTTATGCCATCACATGCAAATGCCCAACTTATGCCGAGATACGAGCGGAATACCAAGAAATACTAGGACCCTCTCCCACCCTCTCCAAACTATTAGATACCCCGAATGTAAAGAGACTAGGTAGATATATCTTAGACCTAAAACAACATAGGGAGAATAAATTACAAAGTGCTAACGATAACCCTCTTAGTATTCATCACCATGTAACTAGTGTAATTTTTCAGGAACAAGGGGAGACGATGAATGTGGATACACTTACGCCGCTCGGCCTCTCCCTTGAGGAAGCAGAAATGCAAAGAACAACGAAACGCCCTCGAATGTTGGGCTTCAAAACAAGTCAACGTGGAGTAGACAAGATTAAGAAGATAAGGGAACGTGAGCTACGTCGACTAGAAGCTATGGTTGGGGTACCTCTTACATGGGGACCACGGGCCACATCCACATCGCAACCCTTTGACCTTCCGCTTCTCTTCGAGAGACTTGGATGGAAATGAAAATAACAATTGTATAACACCATTTTCATTGTAGTAGAACATGTTTCTATATAAAACATGTTTGTTATTTTTTAGAACTATTTAGCTTAAACTCTATTTTTCATCTTATTTTTATTTTTACTTCGATGAATGGGTAAATATCCCATTTTTGTTGTAAACCATTTGTCTCATGGGCCAATTTTGGCCTTAGAAGACGTTAATATATCTTTCTTTCTTTTTCTTTCTTTCTCTCTCTTTGTACACGGTTTCGCGCTATCTCTCTCCTTGCGCCAACAAGAAAAATCAACAACAACGACAGACCATCTAAAAGTTTGCCCTAAGTCATATTTATACTAATATGACTTTTCGGCTATTTACAAATATAGCCTTGATGGACTCTCAGAAACATATTTACGAATATGTCTCTTCATCCGGTGAGCATTCCTCACCGGGTCTGCACCATCCGGCTCTCCGTAGCCGGGTACTCCTCATCCGGTTCTCACCAGGTTTGCACCATCCGGCTCTCCGTAGCCGGGTACTCCTCATCCGGTTCTCACCAGGTCTGCACCATCCGGCTCTCCGTAGTCGGGTACTCCTCATCCGGTTTCGGCCGAGGCCTATCGGCCTCGGCCGAGTTTGTTCATCAGGACTGTTCTTTTCCTTTCCCATCCGGAGGGACCTGTCTCCCAACACTCGTTCACTCAACACTCCCCCTCAAACTCAAGTTGAGGTCGGATCGTTGTGTTAGTGGCAATCGGTCCTTTCGTCCAACTACTCCTCGTGCTTATGCGCCTCACTCGCGCCCTTTGTCCAGTCCTATTCTTCTTTCCGCGACCCGTCCACTTCTGCACACCTCGACCTCCTTGGTCGGCTTGTATGCTCCTTCGGCCCTTATCAACTCCCTCGTTGTCATGGTGCTGGCATTTCACGACTCGTCGGTTCCTCCATATCGATGTCGTCTTCTACTGTCCTTTCGTCCGCTTGTCCCATCGTAGATTCAGCTCCTCCGAATCAAACATTTTGATTGAATCATGTGACCCCGATTCACTTCTACCCTCGACCAAATCCCTTGTCTCTGATTCGTGTTAGGAAACAGGTTCCTCCGGATCGGAAGTGAGAAGAACAATGTTGATGAGCAACTATCGGCCTCAGCAACAGAAGACCCGGTGAGAACCGGATGTTGCAAGCCCGGTGAGAACCTCTCATCGGATGGAAAGGACATATATGTAAATATGTTCTAGAGAGCCAATTGGGGCTATATTTGTAAATAGCTCGAAAGTCATATCAGTATAAATATGACCTAGGGCAAACTTAATAGTTATGATGATAGAGTTATTTTTGGGTGTAACTTCTGTACAGTGCGTAAGAGAGAGAGAGAGAGAGAGAGAGAGAGAGAGAGAGAGAGCGATATACAGAGATTGTGTCTCTGTTGTAACTGCTGCTAGGCGAAGATTGTTAGCAAGAGGTCGTTGCCTCTGTGCTCCCTATTGTATTTTTCTTACAGAGTGATAGTTGGGAGTCTGTGGATTCCCGTGGTTTTTCCCTCTCAGGGTTTTCCACGTTAATATCCTGTGTATTCTCTTTCTGTTTTGTCTACTTACCTCCATTACCATTTCGTTTGTGCTTTTGATTGTCATCAAGTGATCTACGCTTGGGTTGTGGCCGGAGATTAATACACGTATTTCACGTCAAATTGGTATCAGAGCAAAACGACACAGAAAAATGGACGATTCGTTGGGAGGCATGTTCAAGCTCACCGGCTCCAACTATTCAGTGTGGAAGTCGAAGATGAGGGACATGCTCGTGATTAAAGATCTTTGGTTGCCGGTTTAGTTCGGGGACAAGAGACCGGACAAAATCGATGCCACGATATTGGAGGTGATGCACATCAAGACAACGACGTACATACGGTGCTTCATCAACATGAGTCTATACAACAACTTCAATGAAGAGAGCAAGGCTCATGAGCTCTAGGAGAAGATCGACATTATGTTTCAGAACAAAAATGTTGTTAATCAGGTTTTAGTATTTCGGAAGCTAGTAAGACTCTGATACCAAGATGGCTCCAGCATGACAGAGCACATGAATGCCTTCCAAGGGTTGATACACCACCCAACATCATTAGAAGTACCTCTCACCGATGAGATACTAGCACTACTCCTACTCGGTTCCCTCCCAGATAGCTAGGAGACGTTGGTTGTCACTTCAGGCAACGCCGGGCTGAAAGGGAAACGGTTATCCCTAGCAAGAGTGAAGTCGAGCTTGCTGGATGAGGAGGCACATCGGAAAGATAAGGATACGAGCTCCGACTCCAAAGCGCTCCTTACCGAATCGAAACGCGGAAGACAAAGGAACCGTAGTCCCCAGAACCGAGAAAAGTCGGGGACACGGTCAAAGTCAAGGGCGAGGCCTACTTGCTTCTATTGCAGCAAACCGGGACACTTCCAGAAGAATTGTCGGCACTCCGAAAAGACAAGGAAACCGACGGTACTGATTCGAAGCGAACACCGGACCGGAACGGTAAAGACCGGAGGGGGCCAGACCAGAAGGGAATGACGACAATCACGGCAAGTGAAGAAGAGTTGATGCTCATCATCGAGGAGAGTGAGTTGAACCTTGCCGGCAACGAGACAACGTGGGTTGTTGATTCCGGAGCGTCGTTCCACCTTACCCCGGACCATAAATACTTCTCATCCTACATAGCCGGTGATCACGGTTGTGTCCGGATGGGGAATGAAGGTACATGCCAAATTGTCGGCATAGGAGACGTGTGGTTGACAACACCAACCGGATGCAAGCTGCTGCTGAAGGATGTCCGACACGTTCCGGAGGTTCCACTGAACCTGATATCAGCCGGTCGGCTAGATGATGAAGGCTACACGGGTAGCATCCGGAATGGAGTCATGAAATTCAACAAAGGGAGCCTGACAATGGCTCAAGCCCGAAAGGTCAACACGTTGTACCTAATCAATGCCCGGAAGAAGTGAACGTGGCTTCCGACACTGCCGGTGAGCTGTGGCACAAGAGACTGTGTCACATGAGCGAGAAGGGGATGAAAAGGCTTGCCGATGACAACCTCATTCTGGTGAAGGACGTGCATCTTGAGAGGTGCACCGACTGCCTAGCTGGTAAGAAAAACGGGACCTCCTTCCGATCGAGGCCACCGATGAGACGTAATGCACCATTGGAGTTGGTGCATACTGATGTGTGTCAAGTGGGCACGAAGTCACATGCCGGATCGCAGTACTTTGTGACGTTCATAGATGACCACAACCGGAAGCTGTGGGCCACACCGTTGAAGATGAAGGATCAGGTGCTATACGTCTTTAAAGAGCTCCACGCGAGAGTGGAAAGAGAATCTGGCCGGAAGCTGAAGGCGATTCGAGCAGATAACGGAGGAGAATACCGGGGGTAGTTCGAGGAGTACTGTCGCTCGAAGGGAATCCGGCTCGAATTTACCGTGCCGAAGACGCCGGAACTAAATGGGTTGGCCGAGAGGATGAACCAGACCATAATGGAGAGGGTCCGAAGTATGCTGGCGCATGCAAAATTACCCAAGACGTTTTGGGCTGAGGCACTGTCGACGGCGACATATGTGATAAACAGATTACCCTTAGTTCCCTTGGACGGAGACATGCTGTAGAGAGTCTGGACCGGTAAGGAAGTGTCCTACCGGCATTTGAAGGTATTCGGGTGTCTTGTGTACATGCATGTAGCTAAGGACCGGAGAGGAAAGTTAGATCCGAAGACCTGGCCATGCATATTCCTCGGTTACGGCGACGATGAGTTTGGCTACCGAGTGTGGGACCCGGTCGACCAGAAAGTATTCCGGAGTCGAGATATTATCTTCATGGAGGACAAGACTCTTGCCGACTGGGAGTCGAAGAAGAAGATAATGAACTCCGATGAGATTCGGACCCACCCACCTAAGAGCTGGTTGACACTCGAGGAACCAGCCGATTACGGTGTGGATACTGAACCTGCAGAAGAAGAAGTAGAGGAAGCTGAAACCGGAACCGGCCAAGACCCCGAATCGGATTCGGATGAAGAACAAATAGAGGAGCTGGTTGTCGAAAACCAAAGACGGAGATATCCTCTCAGAGAGAGAAGGCCCCCCCAGAGATTTCCGGATCCAGAGCACGTGTTGTTAACCGATGAAGGGGAGCCAGAAAGCTTTGAGGAAGCTAAAAGTGACACCAATAGCCGAAAGTGGTTGAGTGCCATACAGAACGAGATGGATTCCTTGCATGAGAACCACACGTATGAATTGGTGGAGTTGCCGAAAGGAAAGAGGGCACTCCGAAACAAGTGGGTGTACAAGTTGAAACCGGGAGATGCCGACAACCCTCCAAGGTACAAAGCCAGGATCGTGGTGAAGGGGTTTCAACAGAAGAAGGGCGTGGACTTTGACGAGATATTTGCCCCGGTAGTAAAGGTGACTTCCATCCGCACGGTGCTGAGCATAACGGCAAGCATGGACCTCGAGGTAGAGCAGTTAGACGTGAAGACGACGTTCCTCCACGGTGACCTCGAAGAGGAGATCTACATGCAGCAACTGGAGGGATTTGTGAAGAAAGGGAAGGAGCACCTAGTTTGCCGGTTAAAAAGGAGCCTCTACGGGTTGAAGCAGGCTCCCCGGCAATGGTACCGGAAGTTCGACTCCTTCATGACCGACCACGGGTATCACAAAACGCAAACCGATCACTGCATGTTTGTGAAGAAGTTTGAAGGAGGCGACTTCCTGATACTCCTTCTGTACGTGGACGACATGTTGATCGTCGGATGGGACCAAGCCAAAATACGGATGCTGAAGAAGGCTCTCAACCGAACTTTCTCAATGAAAGACTTGGGCCCGGCAAGACAGATACTGGGGATGCACATCATCCGGAACCGGTCAAAGAAGCAATTGTGGTTGTCACAGGAGAAATACGTGACAAAGGTGCTTCAACGGTTCAACATGTTAGAAGCAAAACCGGTTGGATCGACACTCCCGGCAAACTGCAGATTATCCGGTAAGCAAAGCCCGAAGACGAAAGCAGATAAGGCGGAGATGATGAAGGTTCCATATGCCTCTGCCGTCGGGAGCTTAATGTACGCAATGGTGTGTACTCGACCAAATATTGGATACGCAGTCAGAGTGGTGAGCCGGTCTATGAGCAATCCCGGCAAGGAGCACTGGAACGCGGTCAAATGGATACTCTGGTACTTGAAGGGCACTTCAAATATGTGTCTCCGATTCGGCTCTGGTAAACCTCAAGTTGACAGCTTTACCAATTCAGATATGTCGGTTGATGTGGATACCAACCGGTCTACATCCGGGTATGTAATGACATATGCAGGGGGAGTTGTTTCGTGGCAGTCGAGGCTGCAGAAGACGGTTGCATTGTCAACCACGGAGGCGGAGTACATGGCGACTGTTGAAGCCGACAAGGAAATATTATGGATGAAGGACTTCATCGGAGAGCTTGGTATCCGGCAAGATGAATACCGGCTCTATTGCGACAGTCAAAGTGCCATCCACCTTTCTAAGAACGCAGCGTACCATTCCAAGACAAAGCACATCCAGCGTAGGTATCACTGGATCCGAGAGCGAGTAGAAGATCGAGAGTTCGCACTGACGAAGATCCACACGACCGAGAACGGGTCAGATATGCTGACCAAAGTACTGATACCAGACAAGTTGGATGCATGTCGGAAGCGGATTGGACTAGTAAGACTTCCCATGCCGGAGTGAAGGGGGAGTTTGTTAGGAAATAGGTCCCTCCGGATGGGAAGTGAGAAGAATAGTGTTGATGAGCAACTATCGGCCTCAGCCGAATCCGGATGTGGAGTACCCAGCAACGGAAGACCCGGTGAGAACTGGATGACGAGTACCCGGCAAGGAAGACCCGGTGAGAACCGAATGTTGCAGGCCCAGTGAGAATCTCTCATCGGATGGAAATGACATATATGTAAATATGTTCTAGAGAGCCCATTGGGGCTATATTTGTAAATAGCCCGAAAGTCATATTAGTATAAATATGACCTAGGGCAAACTTAATAGTTATGATGATATAGTTATTTTTGGGTGTAACTTCTGTACAGTGCGTAAGAGAGAGAGAGAGAGAGAGAGAGAGAGAGAGAGAGAGAGAGAGAGAGAGAGAGAGAGAGAGAGAGAGAGAGAGAGAGAGAGAGAGCGATATACAGAGATTGTGTCTCTGTTGTAACCGCCGCTAGGCGAAGATTGTGAGCAAGAGGTCGTTGTCTCTGTGCTCCCTATTGTAATTTTCTTACAGAGTGATAGTTTGGAGTTTGTGGACTCCCGTGGTTTTTCCCTCTCAGGGTTTTCCACGTTAATATCCTGTGTATTCTCTTTCTGTTTTGTCTACTTACCTCCATTCCCATTTCGTTTGTGCTTTTGATTGTCATCAAGTGATCTACGCTTGGGTTGTGGCCGTATATTAATCTGCATATTTCACGTCAATTCGTTCCCGCTCTTGGTCGAGTTGGCTGTCTCCAACTCTTCTTCAATTTCCAAACCTTTCACGACATCGACCCATGTCTGTGTCTTGGTCTTTCCAGCTTTGCCTCCCCCTTTTTTGGTTAGCCCCGGCTTGGGCTCTCCATTCTGGTGGCTCTCCCTACAATTGATCTTGGCTTTCTCGGTCGACCCTTGCACTCCGACTTCTTCAGTTGGGCCGAAATCGAAATCGGTTTCTGACTCGGCTTTTCGGTCGTCTTTCTCATTCGTCCCCCTCAAGTTTGGCATATCGAGGTATTGCACACCTAGTGCACCAAAAAATTGCCGCAACTTGTCTGAGCCGAGGGGTTTGGTGAAGATATCAGCTACCTACCGATCCGTCGGAACATGCAGCAGTTCCACTTCACCGGAGAGAACGTGCTCTCGGACAAAATGGTTGTGCACCTCAATGTGCTTTGTCCGAGTGTGAAAGATAGGGTTCTTCACTAACTGGATGTTGCTGAGGTTGTCACAGTAGATCACAATTGGATCGGACACCTCCACACGTAGATCCTCAAGTAGCCTTTTTAGCCATGTGGATTCGCACGTTGTAACAATTGCTCCTCGGTACTCGGCCTTGGTGCTCGACAATGCTAATGTTGGCTGCTTTTTACTACTCCAGGCGACCGCGGCGATTCCAAGTGAGAATGCATATCCAGATGTAGACTTGCGGTCGCCGGCATGTCCGGCCCAATCGGCATTCGTATAACTGACAAGTTGTTCGGCTACACCAACCCAATATAGCCACCCCTGATCCTTAGTGCCGCAACATATCATAGAATGCGGTGTCGTGAAGATTTTCGGCCAGAGGCGGAAGCCGGGAAACATTGGCTACATTGGTGGGGTGCAACGTGTGTACGCACCCATGTACATTTAGTGTGAATAACGAGGGCGCCTTTTTGGCGCCGAAGAGTAGTCAAGTCAGGACAGACGGTCCCATGTAAGTTGGGGTTTATCCCACATTGTAACGCATCCCTGTCCTTGTTCTATAAAAGGAAGGGAACGCCCTTTGTGAATGGGTTGCCCGTTTTGCATTAGAGGGTATACCATTAAGTTTAGAGTTAGGTTTTCTTGTTCTCCTTCTTCCCCTTCGTGTTTTGCTTAGGGTTTGCTTTGGTTCGGCCTCCTGTGCAAGACCCCGCTCGGCGCGACGAGCTGAGAGCTCCCCGACGGCGGCTTGGCAGCAGACGACTACTGTATCCAACCTCAGTCCGGCATGAAGCCGGGAATGTATTCTTCTTATATATACATACATATACGTTTACGTTTGTTTGTGTACATTCGCGTCGTTGTTGGCGTCGGGTGCTTACCCTCCCCTGCGTTTTCTGTACATAAGGCGTGAGTCGGGTTGGGCTGTGTGTGCGAGTGTGTGTGTGTGTGTGCGTGAGTCGGTGTTAAGCTCTCTCTCTCTCTCTCTCTCTCTCTCTCTCTCTCTCCCTTCGGTTGCTTCCGGTGTGTTTCTGGGATGCCCTAGAAACAGTGAAGCACGACTTCCTACGCTCCATTGCTCTCTAGTCCAAGACCCCCGTGGTCCCGCCTTTCTCCACGTACGCGCGTAACAACACGACATATTTGGTGAACTCGATGTGAAAGGTGGCAAGGGAGCATGGAGATTGAAGAAGACTTCGACTTCGAGGAGATGATGGCAAAGATCATGATGGATGCGCGACGGTAAAAGGCGAGGCGAGATGCGGCTCAACAAGCCGTCGAGAGGGTGGTCGATCGAGTCGGCTGATTCAACGGGGACGATGTCCCGAGGTTCTTGGAAGCGTACGATGCCGAGATGGCGAAAGGGGGCGTAGACGAGGCGATGCAGCTAGAGTATTTTCCTTGAGTGGCGACCGTATCGGTGCACAAGGAGGTCAAGGAGCTACGAGAAGCTCATAAGTCGTGGGTGTTCTTTGAGGGAGCCCTATTGGAGGCATACGGGTACACGGAACCGGAAGGAAGAGGTCGACATGAGTTCGATTGGTGGGGGTGCCGGCAACATGATGCGAGGTGGTCGGCCACAACACGGCCCGCGAGCGGCGGAGAAGAGAGAGCGGTGAGTGGGTACGCACTACCGCCAGAAGAGAGCTCAACGCAAAATGGTTCGGAGGAGCTCGACCTAGAGGTGCTAATACGGGAGGCATGCGAGCTTGTGAAGGCGAAAATCGGAGCCGAAGAAGGGCTTGTTATGGAGACGGGCCGGAGGCGATCGGAGGATGCGGAGGAAGAAGCCTCCCTAGACGTAGAAGACGGGGCCTATACGGAGGCCGGGAGAGCATACGATGGTGACATGGGAGAGGGTGCGAAAAGAGCGACTCTCTCGTCTTGCGGCGAATGGACAGCCATGGAGGCCGGTAACTACGGATTCGGGACATGGCGGCCCGAAACATCGAGGGAGGAGGAGACAAGCGGCGGTGTTGCGACCTTACACACACCGGGCCTAGAGACTACGGCAACCGGCCCGAGAGCTGGTGTGGGACGTAGAGTGACGGACGGTGGCGGCGGCAAGGCGGGCAACCGAGACAACGGTAAGGAGACTGTGGAAGAGGAGGCGGCAAGCATAATTGATGCTTGCATATACGGAGGCGGGGTAGCCACGGACGACGATGTCTGAATGGAGGTGGCTACGGGCATAACATCGATGAGCGGCGGCGTTGCTACCTTACACGCACCGGTTCAAGAGATCCCGGCGGCCGGCCCGAGTGCCCGCGTGAGACTTAGGGTAATGAACGGTGGCGGCGGCAAGGCGGACGACCACAACGACGATGTGGGAGAGGGTGCGGAGCGAGCGACCCTCTCGACTTGTGGAAAGAGGACGGCCATGGATGAGGCCGATATCTACGGAGCAATGGACGCCACTTCGAGAGTGGGCGAAAGTTTCGGGACGCGGTTGCCCGAAACGTTCTACGAGGATTTCGCGAGCATACTCGAGGCTTGCGAAATCGAGGAAGAAGAGGAGACGAGTGGCGGTGCCGCGACCTTCCACACACCGGTCCTAGAGACTCCGACAACCGGCCCGAGAGCCGGTGTGAGACCTAGAGAGACGGACGGTGGCGGCGGCAAGGCGGGCAACCGAAATGATGAAGAGGAGGTTTGTAGCGGACGGAGGCGAGATCCCTCGACACCGGGGCCAGAGACTTCGGCAATTGCGCCCGAGCGCGGACATAAGACCGGGGAGATGGGCGGTGGCCGTGAGGATGAGAGGCCCGGAGTGGGCACGTGCGAAAAGACCGAAGGAGAGGTCCGGAGTGGCATCGAGGAGCGAGTCGGGAACCGACTCGACCGAAAGATGAGCCGGTCGGTAATCTGACCCGACCGGGAGGCGGAGCGGAAGAAGAGTGAAGCGGGCGCCGGTCAACCGGGCACGAACCGAAGGAAGCCGGCAAGACCGGGATTGTTTGATCGATTCGTAGCCGGCCGAGTACGGTTATGGTGGGAGCCGGTGAGAGCGAGAAGGAGGCCTAGTGGGCACGGTGATCACGGCTTGCTAGAAGACCAAGAGCGAGAGGGACCTTCCACACCCATTCTAGAGACTTCGGCGGTTGCGGATCAACGTGAGACCGGAGAGACGGCGGGTGGCGGCGAGGAGTTGGAGACCGACGCGGAGGTCGGGTCTACGGCGGAAGCACGACACGAGACGCATGCAATACGGCCGGTGGAGAGCCAAGACACAAGCATGCATATGACGGATGGGCGACAACAATTGACCGACGATGACGGTCGAGTCAAGCCTTCGAGAGGCAAGCGCGGGACGAAGGACGGCGCGGCGAAACACCAAGATCGACGACATGGGCCGAGCGCGATCGGCATGAGCGGAGAGTCGTATTTAGGAAAACGGAGGAGATGCGTGGAGAACAACGGGGTACACACCGGGAAGAGAAAGCGCGGCGGCTTCCCGGAGGGCATACAAGGCCAAGCGGGCCAAGAGGGCGCAAGTCGAGGCGAGGCGATAACGAGAGCCTTGAGGGACACCGACACGGAGGTCGGGATGACGATATGCTCTACTACGAGAGAGCACGA
>NW_028230446.1:6353196-6392357 GCF_043228905.1 Azolla caroliniana | reverse complement strand
TACGAGCTCACCACTACCTTAGCCTCCATAACATTGGGATCCATGCAGCTCTGCGTGTTGTGGTTCATCGAGACCAAGGCCCAATTGGTCACCACACCCGAGACGCGGCCCTCCTTGATGATGAGATCCTCAGCCGCCACCGCATTGAAGAGCTTCACATTGGGTCGGGCCAGGAGCTTGCTCATGATGGTCGAAGTGAAGAGCGCCGCGTGCTTGATCACCACATACGTGTCTTGCTCATCGTAAGGGACATCGATCTCGTCCAGGAAGAGATGGGCGGGCTTCCTCACAACCATGGCCGAGAAGAGTTGTCCGCCCAGCCAGGCCCCGCCCCCGGGGCTCACCGATTGCTCCACGATGGCCACTTTCACATTGGGGTTCTTGCTAAGCTCGTACGCACAGCAGAGGCCCGCAGAGCCGGCGCCCACGACAACCACATCGGTGTCGGCGTGGGTGATCATGTCGGTCATGTAGCGCCGGGTCATCTCCCGGGCTACAATGGATTCTCGGATGGGTTGGAACTTGAACGTGGAGAGGTCATAGTCGGGGTAGAGCGAGGAGGCCGACACATGGTTCGGGGCCACGGGGCAGGACGAGCGGACGACACAAGGGGAGGATGGGACAATTCGAACACCCGAGAAGGATGAGGAGGAAGAGGAGGAGAGGAGGGTGGCCTTGGACTTGGCTGAGAAGGCAGTGGTGTTGGTGGATATGGTGGAAGGACATGCTACAAGGCTAGCCATGGTTAATGCTAGAGTACTTACTACTCGAGGAGGAGGAAGGGGATGGAGGAGGAAGAAGAAGAAGGAAGCCCAAAGATAGAAAGCAAAGCTTGCTAACAATGAGAATGCCTCTCCTCCTCCTTCCCTTGTTTCTTTATAAAGGGAAGGCTATGCCTCCACCACCTCTCACTCCCTCTCTCTCTAAGAGAGAATCTACCTCTCTCTCTCTCTCTCTTAGGGCTATGGGCTATGGCTAAAGTTTAAACCAACAATACATAGTCTATAGGCTTGAAGAGGAGTTCTTTCCTTTCCTTTCCTTTTCCTCCCATATGTGCTTGCAAGCAATGATCTCTTCACTCCCTATATCCCCTCGTAAGGCCTTGTTCGTATGAGCCTTCCTTTGGAGAGTGGGCCTTCCTTCTTAGACATGCCGGCACCCCGTGGACATGCTCTTGTGTGTGTGTGTGTGTGTGTGTGTGTGTCTCCCATGCACATCCCGCATTTGTCACGACATCATATTAAGACCAGGGGTGTTCATATGACCCTCCACCCCCAATATGCCCGAGATGCTCTCAGGCTTCTGTGCATGTGGGGATGATCTCATCGCTCTTGTTAAATCTCCTAAGTTGATAGATTTGGTATGATATCGTGTATGAGTGTGTATATACCGACCACCGTTATATCCTTGTGCGCTGGGATTGGGATGATCTCACATGTCTGTAAATTGTAGTTGTTTGTTCAACTCTATCTATCATCAAAGTAACCTCGATCATGTCACACATGTAATGCTTGTGTATTTCAACTTCCCTAGCTCAAAACTCATTGGCTCCTAGGACTCTCACAACATGCTCAAAGTTTCCTTTACTATTTATTTGTTTCTAGATGATCTTGTGTTTTCACCCTAAGCTAACTTAAGACCTTGTTCATATGAACAACATTGTTACGTGGGATAAATCATTAAACTATTCAAGTGGATGGTGCAACATATATTTGAATATATAGCGTTGCACATACACATATTTGCAATAGTAAGTAGGAATGGCATTATGCTCATCCCAAGACTCTTTTACATATGATATCCAAATATCTCTATCCTTAGCAAAGAAAACTTCAATTATTTAAGTAGATGCATTGGGATCTTACCTATGTACCTACATTATGATATCCCTAGATGGGACCACAACTTTTCAGCGGTGCTCGTGCCAATTGCACTACCAAATTTTGTCCAATCTAGGTAAAGGCCCATATCACAATACTCACACTTAAAGTTGGTCACATCATGTGCAAATAGTTTAGTTTATTGCATGCTTCCCTATTGGACCTTTTAATCTATTTATCGGAGAAGGTTCCAATAGAACACTTCTAAACATCAAAATATCTTCGTTTAACTACTTATTTAGCTCTAAGATAACCTAAATTATTGACATGACATAAAGAAGATTGTCATGTCATGTTTCCTTTTTCAAGGCAATAGTCTACATTGCATGATTGCCCCATATATATGGAATTTCTTATTCACCTACGAATAGGTACATAGCCATCCCTAGCATAGGTACTATTGTCGCTACATTGATGAGATGCATTGATTATTCTCCTTATCAAGTTATCCTTTATAAAGCAAGAAAAATCCAAAGCAGCACCTCAATCAACAATAGAATTTGAGTTTCTTATCGTAGTCAACTTTTTCCCGGGAATATCAAAGTTCTACGTGACAACTTCCTTTATATCACATTATAGTTTGTTACTAGAGCAATTTAACATAATCACATTAGCAAACATCTACTCAATGTATTTCCTAGTTTGTTTAGTTGAATGACTTGCCTTACGTGGCCTCTTTCTAATCCACTCGCATTAGTGGCGATACTTGTTTAGCTGGGATTGAGCTCTAAGATCAAGATCTATTGGGTATATGATTCATAGAGTATGTACTATGATCGAGCATCCACTAGCATACAAGTGAATAGTTTACCTAAACCCAAGTAGTCTACATATTGCTCTTGGAACTATTGCATTGCTTCACCTTTTTCCTTGGAATAACAAAGTTCTACATCACAACTTCCTTTATATCACATTGTAGTTTGTTACTAGATCCAATTTAACATAAGCACAATAGCAAACATCTACTCAATGTATTTCCTAGTTTGTTACTAGACCAATTTAACATAAGCACATTAACAAACATCTACTCAATGTATTTCCTAGTTTGTTTAGTTGAACGATTTGCCTCACGTGGCCTCTTTCCAATCCACTTGCATTAGTGACAATACTTTTTAAACTAGGATTAAGCTCTAAGACCAAGATCTATTGGGTATATGATTCAAAAAGTATGTAATGCGATTGAGCATCCGCTAGCATACAAGTGAATAGTTTACCTAAACCCAAGTAGTCTACATATTGCTCTTGGAACTAGTGCATTGTTGCACCTTTTTCCTTGGAATAACAAAGTTCTACATCACAACTTCCTTTATATCACATTGTAGTTTGTTACTAGACCCAATTTAACATAAGCACAATAGCAAACATCTACTCAATGTATTTCCTAGTTTGTTAACCAATTTAACATAAGCACATTAACAAACATCTACTCAATGTATTTCCTAGTTTGTTTAGTTGAATGATTTGCCTCACATGACCTCTTTCCAATCCACTTGCATTAGTGAGAGTACTTTTTTAACTAGGATTAAGCTCTAAGACCAAGATCTATATGGGTATTGATGCAAAAAGTATGTAATGTGATTTAGCATCCACTAGCATACAAGTGAATAGTTTACCTAAACCCAAGTAGTCTACATATTGCTCTTGGAACTAGTAGCATTGTTGCATGGTGCAACGTTTCCTCATCCCAACCAAACCCAAGCACTTGAGGCTCAACCTTTTGGACAATTGGGTTAGCACTTTGAATGGGTACCCCCAATTTGTTAAATTTGTATTTTGTAAGGACATGCATTATTTCTAGATATTTAAGTTTTCACAATTACATTTACAACTATAGTTACAAATAGACATACCTAGGTAAACACTCCCCATTATGATTTACCACTTAAATGGTATCAACATGCAATTATTGAGCCAAATTATTTGTGTGCATGGTCTTAAACTAAACGTGTGAAGCATTATTA
Source organism: Azolla caroliniana (assembly GCF_043228905.1). NCBI lineage: Eukaryota > Viridiplantae > Streptophyta > Polypodiopsida > Salviniales > Salviniaceae > Azolla > Azolla caroliniana. The sequence goes on along the minus strand of NW_028230446.1, from coordinate 6,388,516 downwards.
TCAATATGAATGCATGATAAAAACCATCACTTTAGACTAAAACATACCACCTATGCTTGAAAAGCTCTAAAAGTAATGTCTTGTTTACCTTTAAGTGAACTACAATTGGACAATCCATAAATTGACCATGATTGTAATGAAAACCTTTAATTGTTGGCCATGTGAGCATAGCTATGAGTGGTCTCCTTCTTGTACTTCCTAATACCTATGATTAGATTTTTGCAAAAATCTTCACTTAGAGAAAATTCTTGGTCCTAAATTGTTAATTCCTTACCTTAGAACCTTGTGAGATTTCTACTTTTGATAAAGTGCTTGTCCTAAAGTAATGAAGCTAAGAACCACTATACATGATTGATTTTACTTTCTATGTTGTTGCAAATATTGATTACTCCCATTAATATAAGGATATACTTGAGTGGGGGACACGAGAGAAATTAATAGTGGCTCATCACCACCCTTAGGCATCTTTTTACTGGGCCTAACTTCTAGGGGTTGCTAGGTATGCCAACAAATGGGTATGATTGAATCTTTACAACATGTCTTTTGTGTTCAAATCAATATATCACTCTTTTAAATATGACCACGTAAGCTCCACATCCATTTCATGCATAGTTTGTATGTCTTTCTTAACCATAATCACGATTCACATATGGGCTTTCCTCATATTTCCAATTGTGATCTTTCTCTTCAAACCACATTTTGCATCCGCTATCCCAATGTGGAGTAGCACAACTATTGAACATTGAGGTCCTTTATCAGCATGTGAAAATAGTTATCACTTACCAACTCCACACACACTCTGTTATGCAAAAATGATTCACTTGGGTCCATAGTCCATATAATTTGACCTATGAGGACATTTTAAGTCTTATTCAACTCCATACACACCGTACGTAAATGTTTCACTTTGGTTTCATTAGGTCATATTTGACCATTGAAGATGATCACTTGTTTTACCTATCCATCTTATTTGACCTATGCAACTACTTATGGTATGTTATGTTTGCCTTGATCATCATTCCTTACACTCTTTGTGCTTCGATAGACTTACCTATATGTTACTAGTGAAATCTTGCGATGATCACCATGGAGTTAATTATATATGCGATGAGAATGGTTAGACATTATTATGGAAGTTGTCAACGTGAAACTTTTAACTTTGTTTGCAACAAAATTTAGTCTAGTTTACAAGTGTGAGAAATATAATTCCCATATCTAGGTAAATGAAAGGGTTCTACCTATTGCACATATATTCAACTTTTTAGAAAACAAACTTATTAATGAAACTCGTATGTGATCCTATTTGCCTTCATTTTCATCTATAGTCACAATGTTGTGTTATTGTGTGAAGTGTGAGGAATATGCAATCATTTAATAGTATTGTTTCAAATTATGAGTAGGAAAATACATCAATGTATTTGTAGATTGATGAATATAAACAACATATGCAACTTGAGTTTGGTGGAAACAAAAGCTAATAAACAATGTGGATTGGTGATTTAGCAAGTGAAAAACAATGGCAAGAGACAACTATAGGGATGACAAAATGGGGTTAACAACCAAAACAAAGGTATTAGAAATTGCAACATAACTCAAGCATTAGTTTGGCACTAGGGAAAACATAGGTCTGTGATGCATATGAGGTCCCTATGTTGTGGTCGTTGGTCACCTTGTCTTACTAGCTTCCCTGATGTTGTACTACATGTGTCAACATGGGATTGGTTGATCTTATGGGTTTGAGCCAATGTCTTTTTTGTGAAAATGATAAGCATTAGTTTTGGCACTAGGGAAAACATAAGTGTGTGATGCATATGAACACCCTATGTTGTGGTCGCTGGTCACCTTGTCTTACTAGCTTCCTTGATGTTGTATTACACGTGTCAACATGAGATTGGTTGATCTTAAGGGTTTGAACCAATGTCTTTTTTGTGAAAATGATAAGAAACTTGGAAGTTCATGAATAGAAAAGATGGGGGAGATAAAACTCCCTATTCGTTTGTCGTGCATACGACATATTGGCTCCCACAAACATATATGAAATTTAGAACGATTGATACCTAGCATTACATCTCAAGTATGAACTCATAACTGTTCGGTTCACACAAAGTAAATACAAATGATCGATATAAAATTTTATCATAGAGATATTTTGTTGTAGTATTTTACATATCTTCAATCGAGAAGCACTATTGCTTTGTTTTGACGTGTAATTACTATTATTGCCTGCTTTCATTTCTATGGGAGATTCTCATTAGATTGTACAAGATATTTGTAGCAATGTTGGTGACGTGTTGTACAGTGAATGGTGGCCCCAAAGGGATCGAAGAAAAACATACATGTTAAAGAGAAACAAAGGGACTACGACAATTGGCTATTAGACCAATGGGACCTAAATATAATAAAGCCCATTCTCCAAATTTTCATATGACAATTTGGGAGCTCATTATCGACCTTTAGTAATATGGGATAGTGAGAGTTGTTGAAGTGCACGTACACTTAATTACGTCTTGAGGGGGACAAGTATTCATGGCAACCATCCCACTCCTAAATTGAAGTAAGTAAAGACAATACATGAGCGAGACACGCGCCAAAATATAATTACATTCCGTGTGCCTAGTCTACGTAGGTTCACCTTCCATGAGTTTAGTCTTGGTGCTTTCTAGAAAGGTGTTTCACAACCATAATGAGTAAAGTTTTCCACCAATTAATATGAGGTGAAATAATGAATGTACTGATACAAAATAACTAGTAACAAAAGTTAAACAAGCATCGCATTGCAATTTAAAGTTAGGCAAACTGATAATCCCCATAAATCTGTTGAGTGATCTTTTGGATAGTGTCAATTGCATCACAAAGAAATGGCTACTTGCTTGTTGTGAATGAGCAGAGAGCCATCAGTCGTGTATGATGAGCAAGGGAATGTGACACAAGTTCAATCAGTAGCTTGGAAAAGATCCCCGAACCACAGTCCAATCTCTTGGATAGAGACATCTCATCTTTCAAGAAAAAGATCCTCTTCTTCAATGAAAATGAGATGTTTCAATATCGTTCACTTTTTCATCCCTCAAGCATTAAGATTCGTATGTAGTTCAAGAGCTCTTATAGCCTATAGATTTATTTCTTTTTTTAGTCATGAAACAAATGCATCAATTACCTTTTCTCACACATTATGTGACGGCTTGTAAGTATGCAAATACTTAGTTGGATTGCGTACCGTCCCATTTCATTTAGCCTTATTTGCAATCACATTTACATATATGTGTGTGCATCAATCAAAGTCGAGACACTCACATATATGTAACATAGCGCACACACGTGACTTAATGAGCCTAATCATCATCATTAACATCAAATTTGTAGGCTAAGCCACTTAAGATCAAAGTACATTGGCATACAATTGAAATTGTGTGTGATTACCTTCAACTTTTGTAAGTAATTCACATTCACGTAATTTTTGAAAGATACAAATAAGCATATTTTTAAATACAATGTAATATGTAAAATGGTGTCTCAAGACACTTGTTTTTGTGTTTTAACGTGAGTTTTAGATTTAAGATATAGTACTCGACCAATTCGCAAGAAAATAAGAAAAAGCATAGTAAGGAAACGCAATAAGGCCATTGGAAAGCGCTTGGAATTGGCATTACAAGTATTAAAGTAATGAGATTTAATGTGAAGACAATATCCCATTGGGGCATGCAAGTAGCATGATTTCATTCAAGGATATACTACTAATGTGCAAGCCAACTTTGTTTCTATGACACTAACACTGATACAATTTTTAGGAGACTTTTTTTTATGATGGAGAAAAAAGGGCGTATTCACAAAGTTCTGTCTTTCTACATCGGTAATCTAGCGTCTCTTAATTAAGTTCACAATGCATATCGTGTGATAGGATATGTAGGCCGGAATTAGAATTAGAAAGAAAAACAAGACATATTACACCTGTGAGCGAAAGCATGGCTTGCTATATGTATGTGTCATTCGAGAATGCACACCAAGAGAATAATATCCATGCCAATCCAGTCCAATGCAAAAGAAGTTTTATGGCGATACATGGTTGGGGCTAGAAGAACTAGCGGAAACACGTGAAGAAGCACTTGATGTCTGCTTCACATGCAGACATCTATCAATCAATCTATTAATCTATCCGTCTATCGTAGCCACCCGCCCGCCTGAAATGTACTCCTAGTTTGTATGTTTGTGCAAGAAGGCAAACAAAAAGAGAAAGGAAGGTATCATGAGTGAGTGAGTGTGTTGATTGGGTGGGGGCATGGGCATCCATCTGTCCATCCATTCCTCTCTCTCCTTTTTTTAGGTTTTAGGGAGGGGTATCAGTATGTATGTATGCCCCACACTTAATTTAGATACTCTTTCTTCCTTACTTGCCCATTTCATTGACATCACCCTTCCTTTTTTTCTTTTCTGGGGTTTTCTAAAACAGGAAAGTTTGGGTTTTAAAAAAAAAACAAGGAAAAAAGATACCCATGAAGTTTCCCACAATATGTACTATTTATGCATGGCCTAAAAGAATATCTCAGCTCAAACTCAAAAGAATAGAAAATTCAATAACTCCCAAAAGAATAGAGACCCCCCCCCCAAAAAAACTTATTTCTTCCCCTTCTGCAACAAATTTGAAGACCCAAATTGCTCGAATAATATAATTATCTCAATTTTACATATTTTACTTCCTCTCAATTTACATATGTAACTTTCAATCTCTGTTATTATTAACTCAAATTTACATTTTTAACTTTCAATCTCTGTTATTTATTATCTCAAATTTACAGTTTTAACTTTCAATCTCTGTTATTTATTATCTCAAATTTACATTCTTAACTTTCAATGTCTGTTAATTATTATCGCAAATTTACATTCTTAACTTTCAGTCTCTGTTAATTAATATCTCAAATTTACAGTTTTAACTTTCAATCTCTGTTATTTATAATCTCAAATTTACATTTTTAACTTCCAATCTCTGTTATTTATTATCTCAAATTTACATATTTAAATTCCAATCTCTGTCTGTCTTGTCTGTCTTTCCCTCTCTCAGAAGCCATCATCGGCGATGGCGAATCTTTCTCTCTCTCTTCCTGCCATGACCACACACACATACATACTGTAGCTTCATCATCAAGTACCTCCAATAATTCACAGATTCTATCTTTCTCTCTCTTCTCTTTCCCCACTCGCTTTGATTTCCGTCTTTCTACAATCTCTGCACTTATGTACATACATACTATACTGATGACCTCCGACCCACCGCTCTGAGTTATATCTCTCCCTGACAGACAGACAAGAATCACATCATCTACAGGTACATACAATGAAGATTCCATGACACCTTCCCTCTCTCTGTCTATCTTTAATCTCATAATTATTGCTTTCTTCTGTGCATGTTTTGTTGCTTTCAATGGAAAGGAAAAGATAACAGATATTTATTCTCTCTCTCTCGGTGGGCCACAAGAGCTTCTTCTTTCTGCATAAAAGTCTGTCTCTCTTTTCCTCCCCCATTCTTACGTGAACTCATTTACATCGGGTCCACAGACGTAGTCCTCTCTCTCTCTCTCTCTCTCGCAGTTTCATCGGCAGCTCCTTCCCTTCTAGGTGAGTACGCGAATTGAATAAGGTTTTGGTTGGATTAATTATTGTAGCTCATAAATGTGTTTTGAGTAAATTATTGTTTCCGTTTCTGCATGTCCTGTCCGATTTAACTTTCTGGTTGATGATCATTTCACCTCGCGGATCAATTTTCTTCTAGTCGGATCATGTCTTTGAGCTTCTTATTAGACGAAACTTTTCATTCCCAAACTTGTGTAACTAAGCTAACTGTCTAGCTCTGATTATTCAAGGGTTGGATTAATTGCTTTCTAGGTTGATCTTTTCCCTGAGCATTTGAAACGGTTCTTCTTTTTCAATTCGTGTGTTACGTTAATGGTCTGGTTGATCGTTCCATTTCGCATGCAGATGCTGCGTCCATTTCATTTTGCATCCAAACAAATGCTGTTCAGTTTGTGTTTGAGATTACCAAACCACAGGGTGAAAAATCCCTAACATATTTCGTTTCTCTCGAGAACAATCACAAGAGGCAAAACCTTGTTAAAAATTCTAGTTAGATTGACTGCTTAAGTGTATATCACGATTGAAAACAATCACAGAGGGAAAACGTGAACGAGGGAATTTGGATGGGATTAACCGTAAGTTTGTAGCACATTTGATCAGAAGAATCACGTGAAAGAAAACACTTGAATCAGAGTTTGTAGTTGGATTAACTATAAACTTTTATATCCCGTTTGAGAACAATCACAGAGAGAAACTTGTGTGAGAGTTTGGGGTTGGATGATTGAGATTGATTCTTCTAGACACGTTACATTAGGAAATTTATTCGTTAAAGGAATTAATCGTTCGTGAAAGACAGTCACAGACTAAGTACGTCACGTTTGGAATAGTGAAGTAATTATGTCTGCAGAGAAGAAAATTTTGAAAGTGACAATCCTTGTTTATTTGGGAACAGCCTAGGGGGAAAACTTGATTCTCTGCTTGTTAATCGTTTCAAGTTACCATTAAAAAACATTTATTTATGTAGTTTTCTTAAGATAAAACAATCCGCAGAGGAAAATCAGGGAAAGTTCTTGAATTCCCTGTTACCTAATCATTCCTGTAGCACACAAGGATAGATCAATCTATTCTACTTACAATGAATCATATCATGTATGCTTTATTGTCATGGTATTTCCTTCAAGATATAGTCCCAATTGTCTGTTGACTGTTATTCTGTTCAACTAACTGGTTTCTGTCTCTGTTTTAACTGATTTCTTTCTTGTTCACAGCGTTAGGATCGGACTTCCGTGATTCTGTGATGGCTACGCTTAATGCTGCATCCGCTCTCGCGTCTTTGAGACATGATGTTAATTCAGGCATTAACAACCCTAGAACAACTGATTATATCAAACGATCATTTTTCGTTCCGAAATTTCCCAGGAGAAATGCTGTGCAGTTGTTTAGTAGCTCTGATGCAGGTGAAAGTAAGATAAAGGCAGAATTAGGAACGGAAGTGCCACTGGAGAAGATTTCACGCAACCATACCACAACCAAAGATCCTTCTGCTCCCGAATTTCTACCAATTCCATCGTTTGAGGAATGCTTTCCTAATAGCACGAAAGAATATCGGTAACTTCTCAACCATAAATGTTAATTTATGTATGATCATGCATTATGCATAACCTTTACCAAACCATGATTTTCATGTTAACATATCTGTCCATTACGAACTATATACAAAAGAGTATTTGTACATAATCCTTATCACCTTCTTTTTTTTGTCCTTTACATAGTGAAGCTATCCATGAACCTACTGGAACTGTCCTCCAAGTCCCATTTAGAAGAGTCCATTTGTCCGGTGGTGAACCCCCATTTGATGCTTATGATACAAGTGGACCACAGAATGTGAGCCCTCACACAGGTTCGAAGAGAAGTAACTTGGATTCGATAAAAGATTGTTAATAGTTTCTCGAGTCTGTTTATTTATAATGTTTTGATGGATATTCAAGCCATCTGAAGTATCATGTTTTTATGTAATGTGTTTTCTGTGTTATATAGGGCTTCCTAAATTTCGTAAGGAGTGGATTGAGCGTAGGGAGGCTAGGGGTGATGAGAGATTCACACAGATGTATTATGCAAAGCAAGGCATTGTCACTGAAGAGATGCTGTATTGTGCTGTGCGTGAAAATATGGATCCCGAGTTTGTGCGGTCAGAGGTAGCACGCGGAAGAGCCATTATTCCATCCAATAAGAAACATCTCGAATTGGAGCCAATGATCGTTGGTCGGAAATTTTTGGTCAAAGTGAATGCCAATATCGGTAACTCTGTGGTTTCCAGTTCGATCGAAGAGGAAGTTCAGAAGCTCCAGTGGGCTACAATGTGGGGTGCGGACACAGCGATGGATTTATCGACTGGGCGTCACATCCACGAGACAAGGGAGTGGATACTGCGCAATTCTCCAGTTCCGGTTGGCACTGTTCCCATCTACCAAGCTCTTGAGAAAGTCGATGGGATCGCTGAAAATCTCACATGGGAAGTCTTCAGAGAAACACTCATCGAACAAGCGGAGCAGGGGGTGGACTACTTCACTATCCATGCTGGTGTCTTGCTGCGTTACATTCCTCTAACTGCCAAACGGATGACTGGGATTGTGTCTCGCGGTGGTTCCATTCATGCGAAATGGTGTCTTACATATCACAAAGAGAACTTTGCATACGAACATTGGGATGATATTCTCGACATTTGCAATAAGTATGATATCTCGCTCTCCATTGGTGATGGGTTAAGGCCAGGATCAATATATGATGCCAATGATCAGGCACAATTTTCAGAGCTCGCAACTCAAGGAGAGTTAACTCGGCGGGCATGGGAGAAAGATGTGCAAGTAATGAATGAAGGACCTGGCCACATCCCTTTGCATAAAATTCCAGAGAATATGGAGAAACAATTGGATTGGTGCAGTGAAGCTCCATTCTATACCCTTGGACCGTTGACAACGGATATTGCGCCTGGTTATGATCACATAACATCTGCAATCGGTGCGGCCAATATCGGAGCTCTTGGTACTGCATTGCTTTGCTATGTTACTCCCAAGGAGCACCTCGGGTTGCCTAATAGAGATGATGTAAAGGCTGGAGTCATTGCATATAAGATAGCTGCGCATGCTGCGGACCTAGCTAAGGAACACCCACTTGCGAGAAAATGGGATGATGCCTTAAGCAAGGCTCGGTTTGAATTCCGTTGGCGCGATCAATTCGCTCTTTCCTTAGATCCAGTGACTGCTTGTGCATTCCATGATGAGACCTTACCTGCCGAAGGTGCGAAAGTAGCTCATTTCTGCTCCATGTGTGGACCCAAGTTTTGTTCTATGAAGATAACCGAAGATGTTCGCAAGTATGCTGCCGAACATGGCTACGGAGATGCAGATGAAGCGATCAAGCAGGGTATGGATGAGATGAGCGCAGAATTTCTCTCTGCAAGGAAGACCATTAGTGGTGAACAATGGGGTGAAGTGGGAGGTGAAATATACTTGCCGGAGAGCTACATCAAGAGCAGAGCATCAACTCCAGCAGGGCTCAATTAAAATGTAGATTACCTGGTGCATACTTCTTTCACAGAACCTTTTTCTCTCTGAACAAATTGATTTCTGTTTTAAGGAATTCTAAATCTTCTCTAAACAATCTGATTTCTCTTTTATAGGGTGTTAAAAAGGCGTCTGCATCCATAACATCAAGCAAAAATGCAGACATCCCCTGTTCTTGCCCGATGGTCATGACAAGTGTTTGATGTCATTAACAATCTCTGGAGGCTAGCTACTTACTTCATGAATTAAGATTAGATATAACTATCTTTTTTTTCCCCCTTCGTTTTGTGTGAACAATCCGTATATATCTATTTTCATTTTCGAAGAGTTTGCCAAAATAGATGAAAGAAAACCCGTTTCTGATTATCGGGCACCAGGGGTGCTTGTTCTATCTGCAGTTATACTGTAGAAAGAGCAATGCTGAGAGAGTCCCTTTGCACCTGAACAGGATAATTCCTGCGTAGGGAGTGTGCCATGCTTTTAATTGTCTGTCCAGGTTGGTTTGATCCTTGCTCTCGAGAGGTTAAATACATTTGGAGAACTTCCCTTTCTTTGGTAAGATCTAACACCATGGTCTTGACACCACTATATAATAAACATATATTTATACATACATATACATAATGCTTTTTCCTTGTTTCACACTTCACTTATGTATCGTTTGCTGGTTTGATCTGATCACTCGCACAACCATCTTTTCTCTATTGTTTTGTAGTTTTGTTTCTTTGCTTGCAGTCTCTATATGCATCAAGAGATTCAAATTGATGATCAGGGCTCTTAAAATAAAAGAATGCATCTATGTATTGTCTATTTTTTTTTCAATGTACGTTGTTGATGGGCAAATTCATAATAAGTGAATATGTAAATTGTTTTGATCCTTTGTAACACTTCACAAAGTTCACATAGGGAATATCGCCTTTGCTCTATCAATAAGCGTCCCTCTTCGAGTGTTCAAAATTTGAAATTTACTCTTCTCTTGTGTGTGCTTTTCCCTAAAGAATATACATGAGATTGAACCCAAGGAAACCAAATCATCGAGTTTGAAAAGATATCTCTCTATCGAAAGAGGAACCACCTAACCATATTGATTTGCTTATACATTGTATAAATTAGGCCGACCTAGTGTGAACTCCAAGAGAGCACATCATCAAATTTGAAATACTCTTGAAAGAAGAACCTCCCAAGTATATTGACTTGTTTATATATATGACTGGACATTCCTATTTGATGTAAACAAGACATACTAGAGGGGAAGGCCATGAAATAACCAACCATAGAACTATACAATCAGTTAGAGCTTGTTTGGTAGTTAATTGACAGAAACATTTCATATCATTTTTCTCAACAAGAAAGGCTTCTATATCTCTAACCAGTGTAAGAATAAATAAACTTCTGAGCACTTTTCCTCAAATTAACCGGGTTGGATGAGCTTGTTGGGTTTAATGATGTTTTTGAGGCAATTCTTGCATATGATGAAATTAAGGAATCTATATACCATCTCATTGTGTCTTTTAAGTTTTGTCCCAATCATCATGATCTTGTCATCGTTTGCATTCTCTCTAATGGTCACAATAGTAAATCCTTTAGATCTCAATGAATTAGGTCAAACCTTGAGTTGTTTGATGCCAAGAAGTGGCATTAGAGCGATGGATCCGTGGGCAAAAGGGTAAAGAGGAAGAACGTTGAAAGACACACAAGAGACACATATGAGAAATAGAACATAAATCAGCCATTGAAGAACAAGAAAATCTCATAGCCTAATCACAAAGACAATCACAATGTTGTTGCATGCATAAGAGTGTCTCATTGCACAATATTGGTTCATGAATCTAGAAAGTGGAGTCTTGAGGTTTTGAAATTTGCTGGCATGAATCTTGCCTTATAGAAGAATCAAATTAAAGATGGTTTTATTGAAACGCGATCATGGAAACTATTGCAGAGAAGAACCTGCTTAACATGACAAATAAAGATTGCGAGGAACTTGAGCTAATGACCAACTGTTTTGACTTCCTCTCATGAACAATGTATCCTTGGTAGAAGTAGTAGATTGCTAAAACTGGAGGGAGATGCAGAAGAAATTGTGTGAAAGAGGAAGAACACTATATCAGATGTTTACTTGATGTGAAGGTTTGTATGAATTTTATGTAAATAGATCCAATTCGATCACGCTATCCACATGGATGCATCATTTAGTAGATGAAGAGCCTAAAGGTGAGTGTGGATGCAAAGATGCAAGTCGCTATCCTCATGTGCAAATTGCCAAGTTTGTGGGACATGCCACACAATATTAAGTATGAGCACACCACAAGATGCATCTCATATATGGAGGTGAATAGGCCACACAAAGAGATCATTTTGAAAGTTGATATTCAGTGCACATTCGGCCCTTAGAAAATTGGATCAAAAGCCAATAATAAGGTGCTAAAGGAGTCAAAGGTCCTCTTTGCGACACTTAGGGAGTCTCTCTTCATAGAGAAAATGTCTCATGTGTGGTGGTTGGATTTGAGCATGTCATGTCATGTACACCACATTGAGAGTTGTTAACTAACAATTTTGCTCATAAGACCATCTTGTTGGGAAGTCAAACCAATGTGCGTTATTGGATATGTGAAAGTTTCCCAATGGGGAGTAGTTCTAGTGGGACAAAGTGTGCCACGTGCTTGAATTGACGAAAAGTTTGTAAAGTTTGTAGTCGGTCACTTGTCTAGAATATTGAATATTGGATGGTATTCATTGAACAAACTTTCAAAATCCTAAATAGGATCTTTTTATTGCATGTTGGTGTTGTACCCATTGCACATATCTTAGTGAGCATTTGCCAATGGTGATGGATTTGTTAATAGAGATTATGGTGTGACATGGTCATTTAGGCTACATCTTGAAGATTGAAATGAAGATACTAGGGGTGCCCTCCAACTTTATCTTACATGAACTCAGAATTTAGAGACCATTGCATGATTAGAAAGAAAGTGAAAGGCGTTCACAAGGTACATGTGTAGGTCATACTAATGCAACTTGGAATTTCTACAGTCTAATGTGTGTAGGATGATGCCCATGACATGACAATTTTTGTTTCTTAAACTTTGTAATTGACACAAAGAGGAATTTTCGATGTACCCATTGACGATGAAGTTCCTCAAAGTTCAAGGTATGGTTGGCTTCCATAGAGGTTAAGAAGGATGTGAAAATGAAGGCTCTTTGTTGGAGGGGACAAAGCTATGGGCGACTCCTCTAAAAAAGGTTGTAGAACAGAAAGGAAGGAAGAGAGACGCACAATATGAAAACTGATAAAGTTCTTTACTTAGAATTCATTAGCGTTGTTTTAGGCTTTCAACATATAGTTGTTATACATGTTGTGATGACATCACAAGACTAGAATGACACATTCATTATAAGGTTTAAGGGCAACAAATTCATGACTAACTTACAAGTTACAACAAAGTATAGAACCCTTCCAGGAATCTAAATACTACCACAATTATGAGATCGACCCCACCGTACGTACCAATTTAAATGTTGAATATGATGATACGTGTGGGACTGAGTCAGGACCAATCGAGACTCGATCGAGACAAGTCAGGACAACTCTCAAACTATGTAGAAGGACAAGAGAGAACTTCGATATTTACAAGTGGTGAGAGTAGAACTCAAAGGTCGGGAATAAATGAAAATGAGGAGAAGCTCCTCCAACACCAAGTGATTTGAAATAGGTAATATGTCAAATTCTCCTTTTCACATCTTGGTGAGATGTTAAAAAATGCTTTATTTTAACAAAGTTTCAAAAATGTATGACTCATCTGTACATTATCATAGTGTCTTAAAACATAGTGGATTTTTGAACTTTGAACAACATAATATTATGACAAGAAAATCAATATTCTTATATTCTATCTATTATGTTTTTATATCCAAATCTTAGATAAGTTATGAAACTCAATGCAACTTTAATTTTATTAATCCGTATTGTGCATAATATAAAAATCATACCTCACTGAATAAATGTTACAATGTTAATTTTGTGTGTATATTTATATATAATACATCTATAAGGGATTTGTGGAGGTTGCAGTTATGAGTTACTATTATGTCGAGAGAAATATTCCAATAACACATGACACATGACACGTGACACCTTCAATGTGAATTGAAATTGAACTACAATAACTTGAGAAAATTTCCAATAACACATGACACATGACACCTTCAATGTGAATTGAAACTGAACTATAATAACTTTCTAATCATACGAACAAATGATAAAGTTTAATTTCATGTGAATACCCCAAACTAGAATGGACTATAGACAACATGTATACATGTAAATTATACTAAACTCAAATTTTACATTTAAGATATAAATAATGTCAAAGATTAACAATTAATATTGTTCAAACTATACATTTACCCACATGCATTCAATCTATACGTAAGTGTATGGGGGCTCGTCAGGATTAGCTGATTGTTCTAGATTGTCCTCATTGGCATCTTGGATACCCTCAGCTGAATTGTGGATATGTTCAGACTCTAATATATCTTCCAAGTCCACAAGGTTCCTTGCTAGGGTCCATTGGTTCTCTTGAAATCTAATGGAACATTTTTGTTTCATTGATATTCTTTGCACCAACTTCTTGGTCTTGATCGGGACAATCCCAAATACCTTGGATCCCCATTTTGATGACGTTCACTAGTTCAGGGTCTTCCAATGCAACACATTTATGGAACATCTTTAATGCACATGCTATAGTAGTACTTACTAGTAGAATGGAATTGCACATTTAAAAAAAAAACTGAACATAGTCTATAAGTTAATCTAAAATAATGCGATTAAACTTATATTATATACCTGTGTTGAAGAACAAATTTAAAACCCAATCATCTAAGTTTGAGAAGAGCTCAATTAGCCGATTGATTAATCTTTGTGGTTTTTGATAGGGGTTCACAAGACTCTTATCGCCAGATACATGGCATAGTTTCTTCGTCACAGCTGGGTACATGATATAATTGACAACATTTTTTTTCATTCACGTGTGCCCGAGCCTTCTTCTACGTAATTACATTGTAGTAACCGACACAAAGATGTTCAACCGCACTAACCATCCAATCGCCTGGGCTATGTGTGATATTTGTTTTAATCCTATTGACATCATACAATAGTGTTAAAAATGGATTTTGCAACATATTAAAACAATATTTTTAATAGTATATTGTAAAAAACAACAACTTGTAGCTTACCAATGCATATCTTCTATTGCGTAGTGACTTCAAAGCAATAGTGATTTATAATGATTGAGAATGATTGACCCATGCTATGAAATATTACAATCCTCTATAACGGTGCAAGGGTAAACTCTGCAAAATCTTTTACCATCTTTTCTATCTAGGGCTACTTGTAAGGCACATCATCGTACATGGATCCCTTGATTCAGAATCCATACGGTATGTTGGCAATAAGCAATTTATAGTGCCTCTTTGGTAATATGTCAAGCATATTAGCCACTTCCCCATTAAATACACTATAATACAATTGTTTGAAAGGATCGACTCTATGCAGAAAACCTTTTACGGTATCCGAGTCTTCTGGCACTTCCAACTCCTTTCCTTTTGTAATTCTCTTTTCGTACTTGGCACGTTCCAATTGTGTAATAAACACACTTGGAATGCCTTCATTTTTGTCATCAACTTTCTTTGATTGAGGTAGTTTCTACAATTATTGATTTTGTAAGAAAATACCATGATAAGTAAATCAAATAAAAGTGTAAACACACATACCCATTATCTAAATACTATGAAGAACTTGTTGGGAATTCAGTCCCTCCGGATGGGATCCGAAGGAGCCGAATCGGACGAGCCGAATGAAGGAACCGGACTGGACCGGAAGGTATCCGGTGTGAACCGGATCCAGGAATATATCTGCAAATATGTTTCTGGTGTGCGTGTAAAGCTATATTTGTAAATAGTCTTAAAGTCATATAAGTATAAATATGACTTAGGGCAATCACGTTGGAGTTGTGTGTGGTTGTTGTTGTTGTTAGTTGTATCATAGTCGTACGAAGAGAGAGAGAGAAGAGAAGCCACCGGTTGGCGAAGATACATAGCTCGAGGTCGTTGCCTCTGAGTCTCCTATTGTACCTCCTTTCTTATATAGTGATAGTTGGAGTCTGTGGGCTCCCGTGGTTTTTTCCCTATTAGGGTTTTCCACGTAAACATCCAGTGACGTCTCTTCTTTGTAAGTGTACGAACCTCCATTTCTGTTTTTGTTCTCTCACAAAGTGTTTGAGTCTCGGTTGTGGCCGAGCGATATTCCGCACAAACTAGTATCAGAGCTAACAAGAAAATGGAAGAGTCATTCGGAAGCATGTTCAAGCTCACCGGATCCAACTACCCAGTGTGGACGTCGAAGATGAGGGATATGCTCGTGGTCAAAGATCTCTGGCTGTCGATACAGTTCGGGGACAAGAAACTAGACAAAATCGATGCCACGACATGGGAGGTGATGCACATGAAGACGAAGACATATGTACATACGATGCTTCATCGACATGAGCCTGTACAACAACTTCAATGAAGAAAGTAAGGCTCATATGCTATGAGAGAAAATCGACACCATGTTGGAGAGCAAAAACGTCGTAAATTAGGTTTACGTATTCTGGAAGTTAGTGAGACTCCGGTACCAGGACGGATCCGACATGGCGGAGCACATGAATGCATTCCAGGGGCTCATAAATCAAACAACTTCACTTGAAGTACCTATGGCCGATGAGGTACTTGCATTGCTCCTGCTCGGTTCCCTCCCGGATAGTTGGGAGACGCTAGTTGTCACTTCGGGCAACACTGGGCCGGAAGGAAAGAAGTTGTCCCTAACAAGGGTAAAATCAAGCTTGCTAGATGAATACGCTTGCTAGAAGGATTGGGAATTTGGAACCGACCCGAAGGCTTTGGTTACGGAAGATGACCAAAATCGGGGAAGATACCGAAATCGGAGTAACTCTCTCACAAAGTGTTTGAGTCTTGGTTGTGGCCGAGCGATATTTCGCATAGAACTCATGTAAAGAGTTACGTATGTGGAAGCTAACAATAGACACAACTAGACACCAGAAGATAGTTAGGAAAAACATAGAGATGGAAAATACATAGAGAAGGAGAGAAAGGGAGAGACAATGAGAGCAAACAACAAAACTATATTAAAAAATAAGAACACTTTGTATATAATAATGTGCTCACTAAGCATCTTTTATACAAGTCTTCAAAAAGACTAAAAGAAGTATTGACAAGTACTTCAATGCTCATGAATGAGCCAGTGACACTAATTGCTATAGTATTCCTATTTACTAAAATAGGAATATAGGCCTTGAAAGGCCTGTTGGCTCCTAACCGATCTGGTTGTTGGCTTCTTCAACTGATCTTCCTCAGTTGACTGTTAACTCTTAGGGCCGGACAATGGCCTAACACAGGGTGTCTACGGAAGACACTTCACCAAAGGGGTGTTACGGCAAGGGAATTAGGATCAACAATTAATCCGACTTAATTAGGTTACTTAGCAAGATTGTCCTTAATAATCACACGCGTAAGATCTAACAATGAATGCAGAACGGCAATTAACACAAAGAGATAAAAACACTAATCTTTATTAATTATCCGTTGTTCATTACATTGTATCCGGGCCTTTAAATAGGTTTCCGGTCTGTAGTACAAAACGGTGCCATCCGCACCTGTTCGGGATCGGTCCGGATCCGGAACGACATACCGATCCCCGTCCGTCCGTCCACACTAATAGATTACTTACAACCATTCCTAATAATTAATTAACTCCTCCGTTTCACACTCTGGACTCCTTTGCCGGCCGGTAACACATGGCACGCCCGTGGGATAGTACCTTGTACGTCGAATCCACCATCCGACCCTTGCTATTCTTCGTCCAAAATATCCATAATGCTTTGTTCGAGAGTCTCCAATGGTTCATCTGGAATTGGTTGTTGTTGTTGCTGCTCCGTTGATGGTTGCTGTGACTGGTCCTTTGGTGGCTGTTGCGGCTGCTCCTCCGTTTGTTGCTCTGACACCGGCGTTCCCGTCGTAGTGGTCTCCGGTTGACTGGTTCCGTCCTGGCCCTCGGCCGGCGACGGTTCCTCATCACTAAGGTTAACCGTTGCCGCTTCCCGTGCTTTTTCTTCCTGAACTCGGGACCGCTCGTAGCTTTCAAACTGGATTTGAGCGTCCAGCCTATCATCGTCTAGCTGAGCTACGAGTTGCCGGACCTGCGCCAGCTGTTCATCCGCCAGGACTTGGAAGTCTTCGGCCAGCTCATCCCGTATGGTGGTGAAGTCCTCAGAAGTCAACGTGTAACAATCATCTCCTTCCT
This sequence comes from Azolla caroliniana, assembly GCF_043228905.1. Taxonomy (NCBI): domain Eukaryota; kingdom Viridiplantae; phylum Streptophyta; class Polypodiopsida; order Salviniales; family Salviniaceae; genus Azolla; species Azolla caroliniana. Next base: position 6,371,035 of record NW_028230446.1, on the reverse strand, counting down.
TCCGCCGGTTTGCCACGTCTGCCCGTAGCAATTGGAGTTCCGCCGCATTTTGTGCCCACTTTGTCCACCATCTTACGGAGCTTTCGTCAATCAAGCGTTTTGTCTGATTCAACCATGCTCGGAGGATGCATTGAATCCGGCCCGTTCCCAATTGCGATTTGATCTCCGCCGCTTGTCGTTCCTCCTTCAATTGCTTGATGATTTTGACGTTGTCTTCCGCCTGCTCCTTGTAATGCGTCAATTGCCTTTGATATGTGCTTTGTAATTTTTGCAATACTGTTGACGCTCTCTCCTTTTCTTCTTGCTGTTGCCTCTGGAGCTCCATCCGGACCTTCTCCGCCTCGTCCAACCGTCTTGTATTTTCCGCTCGTTCGTCGGCAAGTGCCGTCACCGCCTGATCAACTTCCTGCTGGAGCTCGGCTACCCGTTCCTTATGCTCTGTTTCCAGCCGTTTGTAGTCCCGGTGCAGGTGCTCAAAATCATCTGTCTTTTGCTTGAGCCGTGCGTTGATCTGTCGACAAGCCCGGTCCTCGCGGTCCTTCTGCTGGCGGAGCTCCTCCTTTAGTCGTTCAATTTCCGTTTCCGCCGTCTTCCGCAGCTTGTCCTTTTCCTGTAGCACTTTGTCTTTTTCCTCGCTTAGCCGGTCGTATGCTTGATGGCCTTTCCGGAGGCTCTCCTCTGCCCGACGGAGGTTCTCAGCAGTCTTCTTTAATTCTGCTTCGGCCGCTGTCTTCAATTCCCGTTCCCGGATCCTTAGCGCTTCTTGTGCGGCAAGTTCATCTCTCAATTCCGCAAGCTCCTGGGCTTGCGCCGCATCTCTCTCTGGAACGGTTTCCGTTGCCGGGGTCTTATTAGTATGTACAGGTTGGTCGGGTTCTTTATTCTGTACACTTACCGGAGTCACCGGTGATTGGATCTGTGTTGCCGTTAAGGCCATTTTGGCCATTTCTGCTGTGACCTGATCCAAGTCTTTTTCAAGGCACTGGATTCTGGACCGGGCCGTCTCTAGTTGTTCGGTTGTGACGAGCAACCGTTCGCTGTGCGCTCTTTCTTCCGCCTCAATATACCCCACTGCTCCGGCAATCCGTTCGCCTATCCACCGGAGCCACAGGCTACCGGTGCATTGTTGTTGCGCTTGCACGGAGGTTTGACGGATGGGCTCGCTTGTAGATGGGTGGTCCCGCCTGATTGCGCCGAGTTGCAATTCCGTTTCTGCCCGTGGACCACCCTGCTGTCCTGGTTCCCCTTGCGCTTCTTCTTGGTTGGCCGAGAGAGTCTGTATTGACCTTTCCGGCTTTGGCGGAATGGGACTTGCCGGTGCTGGTGGTGGTGCAGGGGCTTCTGATTCCGGTGCCATGCGCACCGATTCCGGTTCCTCCCTTGGAGTGGGAGTCTCAGTATGGGGAGCCGGTGTTCCCTCCTTCTGAGGGTCCGAACGTTTCCCGGCTGCCTCAACAGTCCTTGTCGACGACCGTCGCTGGAGGTGCTCCGTAGGCTCCTCCTCTATTTCCTCTTCCTGAGTCTCAACATTGAGTTTTGCCGCCAAGGGGTCCGCTTCTCTATTCACCGGTCGGCGGAGTGTAACCTTTACGGGCCGTACCGGTGGTTCCTCCTGCGCATCCGTTGGCTACTTCCGGCTGGCGCTCTCCTTTCCTGCCTGTTCTGCGTCCGCCGCCTTCCCCTTAGTGGCCTTAGAGGCCAACAACTGTTGTCTTTTGGAAGCAGTCTTTGGGGTGCCGTCCGCCACTCTTCCCCGCTTCTTGGGCTGGACGGGCTGGACGGGTGGCACAAGCAAGGTGAGCCACTGCGTTACTGCGTGCCATATCCTCTGTCCTTCTCGGCCTTCTTTGCCGTCTTTTCATTTGACGATGTCGATCGCCGCACACAAACCGTCTGCGATCAATACTGACCAATCCACCTTGATCCCTTCATAGGTGGCGATGATCATCCATGCCCGGTTCTGCGGCATGACAGGGGGTCTAGGGTACACATGGCCGTATTCGTGGAGTACACGAGCAATCTCGCGGAACAACATATCTCCGCTACCCTGTGTCCGGTAGCCCTTGCTGGCTAGGGAGTAGTCACCAAAATACTTCATGAGTTGTTCTGAGGTCGGATTGTCAATCGTGAGTATGCCTCCCTCCGGAAGGCCTGTTAACGCACGGATTGCCTCCACCGTTATGACCTCTGTGTCGATTTCTTTGATCACCTTGTCGGCTTCTTTGTGTGGCGGTACCTCCATAATCGTCAAGAAGCCCTCGAGCCCGTGTTGCTTTAGGCATTTCTTGGCGGCTTCCGACAGCGTTTGCGGGTCCATGTCTGTGTCGAGGTCAGATTGTGGTGGCGAGGTTGGATGGTGATGAGAGTGAGATTGAGAGAGAGAGAGTTCAGAATGCGGGGGTTCTCTGTGCGTAGGTTCTCGTCTGATGATCTTCCAGCGCCTTGGTGCTTCTGTGCTCCTGGGTTTGCGAAATTAGAGGGTCTCCACGCGCAATGGTTTTTCTCTGTGCATTCTGGCGCCTTTTTCGAGTGTGTGCACGTCGTGTACTAAAATAGCATTATGTCCTGTGGTGGCGCTTAAATGCCCATTACGTACCTTTTCGCTCCTCGCTCTTTCGTCCATTCATACCTCGCTTTTGCATGATTACTTCGCTTTTTTTTTGTTTTTTTTTTTGATAAATTTTAATGTGGTGTGAGGTTACTTGTCCGTTGGTCCCATCGGACCCTTACCGGCCTCATTCTCCCCAGTTACCGACTCGCCATCTCTGCCGTCTTGGTGGTTGCCGTTTCCCTCATAGGTTGCCGTTTCCGCACCGGTGTCGGTCCTTTGCTCAAATGGGTTTTGGGGCATCGGTCCTCTATATGGCTTCAATCGGAATCCGTTGACCCATTTGCCTAGCACTTCGCCGGCAAGCGTCCCCAACTGGTAGGACCCATTATACTCATGTGTCAGCCAATACGGGCCGGTCCATCTAAACCGTAGTTTACCCGACATCTTGCCCATCCGGGTCTGAAATACTAACATCGGCTTGCCGATTGCGAACATTTTTTCATTTCCTTTCCTGTGCCGGTTGACAAATGCTTTCCGTCACCGTTGTTCCAATTCTAAGTGTAGGATGCTTGCCAGTCGTTGTTCCTCGAGTTCACATAGCGTTGTTAACCGTATTGCCTCCGACTCCTTCTCGTTCAACCGTTCATGTAGCTGGATCCGTAAGCTGGGCACTTGGAATTCCACTGGCATTACCACCTCTAGTCCGAACGCTAACCGAAACGGTGTTGTTCGGATGCTCGTTTTATATGCTGTCCGGTATGCCCAAAGCGCGCTATGTAGCTTGGTATCCCAATCCGTTCGGTTTTCGTTGACGATCTTCTGGAGGATATTCTGGAGCATTTTGTTCGTCGATTCAACTAACCCGTTTGCTTGCGGATAGTATGGTGTGCTCCGTTTATGGACAACGACATAGAATGTCGTCAGGCTTTCAACTACTTGGCCGAGAAAGTGCCCCCCATGGTCACTTATTAATTCGATTGGGCATCCGTAACGGCACTAGATGTATTCGTATAGAAATTTTGTTGTTGACGCAGCGGTGTTGTCTCTTAAGGCTTTGGCCTCCACCCATTTCGTGCAATAATTCGTCGCGACGATGACGTACCGATTACCTGTTCTCATTGCCGGTGGTTTGAACGGTCCAACAAAGTCCAACCCCCACTTTTGGAATGGTTCGAGTGGTAGTACAGGCTGGTGTGGCATCCTAGCCTGCTCCGTTGGCTGGCCCATTCGCTGGCATAGGTCACATTCTTTTGCGTACCGTACAACATCTCTTAATGTAGTTAGCCACCATAGGCCACTTTGCCATATTTTCCTGGCCATCGCATCTCCGGCATAGTGACCTCCGGCAACTCCGCAATGGGCTTCCCTCAGTATGAGATCCTTTTCATCGCTGCGCACAGCCCGTCTCCATATGCCGTCCGCACCCTTGTGGTAAAGTGTGTCTCGCAGTAAGCAGAAATGTCGGCTTTGCACCGCCAGGCGTTTCCTTTCGTTCCGGTTCATCTCTTCCGGAGGCAGTCCTATGCTCAGAAACTGGTGCATATTTGTGAGCCACTTGTCTTCCTATGTCACCGTCTCATCTGCTACCGTTTCCGTAGTGACTCGAAACAGCTTCGCATCCGGAAACTCGTCCGCTACTCCGTCGCCCGTCTCTCCGGACTCTAATCGGCTTAAATAATCCGCTACGACATGCTGTATACCGGGTCGGTGGAATATTTCGAACTCGAATTCCAGTAACAGTAAGGTCCACCGGGCCAATTTACCAGTGAGTGACGCCTTGGACACCAGGTAGAGGAGTGTTGAATGATCTACATGGAAGGAAAACTTCCTTCCCAATAAATAATGCCGAAACTTTGTCACACTGTAGATCATCCCTAGAGCTTCCTGTTCCGTTGTAGAGTAGTTCCGTTCCACCTTGGATAGCTTTCGGCTGGCAAAGTACACTGGCCGGTACCACTTTGGCTCCGTAAGCTGCATCAGTACGCTTCCGATTGCGATGTCGGAGGCGTCCACGAACACATGAAATTCTTTACTCCAATCCGGAGGCTGCACTACCGGTGCTTGCGACAATAGTACCTTGAGGGCCCTATACGCCCTATCCTCGGTGTCGGTCTACTGGAATGGTGTTCGATGTACGACGGCATGCAACGGTGTAGCTAGGTCGGCCAAGTATCGGAGCATCCGGCTGTGCCACCGGATCTGGCCTAAGAACCGGCTCAATGCCTTTGCCGTTGCCGGAGCCGGTGCTTCTAATATGGCTTTCACTTTGTCTGGGTCGACTGCAATGCCTTCCTGGCTCACAATATGTCCTAGTAAGGTTCCACTAGACACACCAAATACACACTTCGCTGATTGTACTCGCTGAATCCGTCTAGAAAGCTATAGACCTCATGGCCGGCGATAGCATCCAACACTCCATCTGTGAATGGAAGTGGAAACACATTCGTTACCGTAGCCGCATTGAGTTTCCGGTAGTCCACAGAAACTCGAATTTTTCCGTTCTTCTTCGGTACGACTACGATCGGGCTCAGCCATGTCGCTTTCTTTACCGGACGGATAAAGCCAACTCTTAGCAGTTTGTCGATTTCCTCCTTGACTTTGGCGGCATAATTGGGATTCATTCGGTACCGTCTTTGTGCCATTGGTTTTGCTTCCTTGCTCAAGTTAATCTGATGCTGGTATAACTGAGGGTCGAGCCCTCGCATGTCTTCGTATGACCAGGCGAACACGTCGCGAAATTCCATGAGAAGTGTGATCATCGTCGTTTTGTCTTCGTACTTCATCTCCTTGGCGATGTGCACCGGTTTTGCTTCGTTCGTGGTCCCTAGGTTCACCTCTTCAAGTTGCGACGCTTTTACGCGCTGTGAAACGGCCATTTCCTGTTCCAACGCTTCCTGCGCTTGCCGTAACTCTCGGATTGCGTCTTTATCCGGTTCTGCTTCAGTCTCTTCCGGCTGCGGTAAGTATGGTGCTACTGCTTCGGCAATGTCAATTTCGAAGAGGGTTACGATCTTCGGGTTTTCCTGCAAGTACTGAGCTTCTTCTTCGTCAGCTAACCCTTCTAGCATGTTGACACACTCTGCATACAACGGTGTACATTCCTTGCCAGTGCTCGTCCTTGGCTGTGTTGGTACCCGTACCTTGGCTTTTCCTCGCCGGAAGGTAATTATATTTTTCCTCCAATTCTATTTGATATGTGCCGTTTTCAACCAAGGCCGCCCCAGCAATAGCGGGTATGCGCCTTGTGCCTGTAATTGTAGCACTACTGCCGAGATGTGAAATGTATGACCACCAACGGTGACTTCTAATTTTCGTATTAATCTTGTCGGCCGCATTGAGCTTGTATCGGCCATCCGTAACCAGAACGGACACGGCTCCCACTCGTGGATTCCCAAGGCATCACACGTCCGGAGGCTTATTACATTCACCCCGGAGCCTCCGTCTATTACTGTGCCGGGGAGTTCTTTCCCTTTTACAATGGCAGTAATTACCGGACTGTTGGTGTCCACCACCGTTGGTCCCTCCTCCGGATTCGAGAAGAGTACCGGTGCCGGTGATGATTCTCCTCCCGTCATGGCTGTCTTCAGTCCTTCCGTGAATCTCGGCACGAGCTGTAGGAGTCTTCCTAGTGGCAGCGTAATCTGGCATTCTTGCAACACCTGCCATGTCTCGTTGTCAGAGTGACTGCCGTCGGCAAGCCCTACGGTGTTCTCCTTTTGTCGCTGTAAGTCTGTGACATTTTGCTCATTTGCTTTCTTCACCCATTCCGTCGCTTGCTTCCGGATGGTCTCCTGCGTCTCCCATTCCTTGGCCATGCCCTTCGACCTTGTGGTCACCTGCTGCAGATCTGCCACTTTAGGGACTACCATATTTACTGTCGGCAGTAGTAGTAGTAGGTTTTCTGGGTATTGTTGGATTCAGCATTGTTTGTTGTACCCGAGGCCGGTCCTGTGGTAAGCGCGGGGTTTTGGGCCGGTTGGCTGCTTGAAGCTCCTTGTTCCGGATCTCGTGGGTAGCCTCCTTTTTTGAAATGCCGTTTTTTGTTATAGTTCTTCTTATTGCGGTACTCTTGACGAGGTTGGTCGTTATATCTGCCGTATTCCTGTCGTTGTTGCCGATACCCGGGGGAGTGCTCCCGGTCGTAATGTTCGTATCGTCTATTGTAATCCTGGTACCGATCATATCTATCATGCCGGTCGTAGTTATCCCGCCGATCACCGTACCAGACATCATTCTCCCATCGATCGCCATACCGAAAATCCTGTGCCGGTCGGTCGCGGTACATTCGCCGCCAGCGTTCCTCTTCTTCATCCCGGCTGCTGCGTGGCTCTATTTGTCGGACGGGCGGTGCTTGCCGGTTCAATAGATTATACTCACACCTATCCGTCGTATGGCCCTTGGATTGACAGATTATACATTGCGTCCTCATAGTGCATTCTAGTGCCGAGTGTCCGGAATTCAAGAAGGTTGTGCACTGTATTGCTTGCCGAAACCGGAGGTCTTCATCGGACAGTAACGCCCGTTGGAGTGCTCCTAGTGTAAGCCAGGAGCTTGTCTTTTCCATCTCTCTCACCCGGTCAATGACCTGGTCGATGGTACTTGTGTGGAAGTCAATTACCGTGCAAACCGTGCGTAGGGCTTCCCGGAGCGCATTTAGGAATATAGTCCGTAATTCCTCCTCCGAGGGTGCTCGAGCAAGCTGACTATGCATCCGTTGAAACCGGATGACAAACTAGGGAATGCTCTCCCCTGCCTCCTATCGGATGGTATAAAATAAGCCCACCATTACTGTCTAGTCCACCTCCTTTTGGAAAGAATGCAAGAATTTAGCTTTTAAATCTGCGAAGGTGGTGATGGTAGACGGGTCCTGCATCCGGCGCCATCTTGCTGCCGGTCCTTCCAATGTGACACCAAATTCCACTATCTTCGAGCGTTCCTCTTCCTCCGGGGTCAATCGCTGGGACACATGGTTTGCTTCCCATGTCTGTTCAAAGGCGTGAACATGAGCTTCCGCATCCGGATCATCTCTATACTTGGAGTACTGGAACGGCATGTCGTTGTCCGGTATCGGTGCGCGGGCTGGTGGTGTTGGTGGTCGTTCCTGGTTTTTCTCCGGCGTCGGTGGTCTTTCCTGATTTGTTTCTGGCGTTGGTGGTCTTTCCTCTTCTTTTGGTGACGGAGGCCTCTCCTTCTTGACTTCCGGTGTCGGAGGTCGCTCTTCCTCAGCTGGTTCCAGAGGTTCCAGCCTTAGCACTTCTGGTTCCGGTGTCGGTAAGGTGTCCGATCCTTCGTCCTCCGGTCCGCCCGGGGTTTCGTTGCTGCTACGGTAGTTCGTGTGCACGCTGTATTCCCCTTCGGAATCCGATTCATACGCTGAAAAGGCTTCTGCTTCGCCTTCTCCGCTTGCCAACGCCTGGAGAAGGGATTCGGTTTCCCGGAGGCTACTTAGGCTGCTACCGTCGTCCGGGTGCGATGTTTGCTGTAACCAGAGGGACTCCTCCGCTACTCTCCGGATTACGTTGGAAAACGAGCGATCCGCTCTAATTTCCTGCGCCACTTACTGGAAAGCCTCACGTCTCCTTTGCCTTTCGGCAAGGCGTCGAGTTCAATCCGTAACCAGGTCGTGCGTTGATCTAGTCATCCATTCGTGCCGTCGTTCGCTGCAAAAATAGGAATCGTGGTCGCCAAAAACTGTGTTAACTCTTAGGGCCAGACAATGGCCTAACACAGGGTGTCTACGGAAGACACTTCACCAAAGGGGTGTTACGGCAAGGGAATTAGGATCAACGATTAATCCGACTTAATTAGGTTACTTAGCAAGATCTTCCTTAATAATCACACGTGTAAGATCTAACAATGAATGCATAACGACAATTAACACACAGAGATAAAAACACTAATCTTTATTAATTATCCGTTGTTCATTACATTGTATCCGGGCCTTTAAATAGGTTTCCGGTATGTAATACAAAACGGTGTCATCCGCACCTGTTCGGGATCGGTCCGGATCCGGTACGGCATACCGATCTCGGTTCGTCCGTCCACACTAATAGATTACTTACAACCATTCCTAATAATTAATTAACTCCTCCGTTTTACACTCTGGACTCCTTTGCCGGCCGGTAACATTGACTTGGTTGTCGGCTTCTTCAGCTGATCCGGCTCATGTTGAACTTGTCTCTCAACACTCAACCTCAAGCTCAACTTGAGATTCCTTGTTTTTCTCTGCCGGTTCTTCGCCTTGGCTCTTGCCAGCTTGCCTCTTGGCTCGCGCTCCACGACCTGTTCGGTCCCTCGCTCCTCGATCTGACTAGTCGTCTAGTCTGTGTACGGAATTGGCACCCCTTGACCCGTCGGCTCCTCCGTATCGGCGTCGGCTTCGGCTGCCTCCACATCCGTTTGGCCTTCATATGATTTGACTCGTCCGAATCATTCTTCTTGATTGAATCGACTGTTTTCGATTCGTCTCCTTCGTTAACTGAATCAACTATCCCCGATTTGTCTTCAATCCAACCTAAGGCTATCTCAACCCAAGTCTTCTCGGGTGAAAGCATGCGAGTGGAAACAATTAGCTATGTCAAGGACATAGCTAATTGGCTATGCAAAAAGCTACCAATGATAAATAGTCATTTTTTGCACCATGAATGAAAACATTAGAATGTTTTAATTATATAAATGAGCACCATAAATGTGCACCATAAATGTGGATTGCTGCCATTGTTCGATCCGATAGAGTTCACTCCTCCTTCACTATCGCCATTCTACACTCAGTTGGCACCACTCTACGTTCCAAGCATCATCTGCCACTGTTCGATCTAACGGAGTTCACTCCATTGCCACCATTCTACACTTAGTTGCCGCCACTATTCGGTCCTGGATTTCCACCACTGTTTGTTCCGACGGAGTTCACTCCTCCTCCACTTCCGCCATTCTACACTTAGTTGTTGCCATTGTTCGGTCCTGGATTGTCGCCACTATTCGATCCGGCGGAGTTCACTCCTCCATTGCCGCCATTCTACACTCAATTGCCGCCACTGTTCAGTCCTGGATTGCAAGAATTGTTCCATTTGTTGATTATCTTGTGTATTGTTGGGTATAATCTTGTGTATTGTGGAATAATTTTGTGTATTGCTGTTGCCCATAGTCATCTTAGCTCATTCCCGACGAAGGTTGAGTAGCTATCACTCCGCTGCAACAAACATAAACTTACCAATGGTGGGATCACTCTTGTGAATAACCGGTTTGCATGTGGCTTAGTAACTAGCTACGTGTCTTTTTTGTGTGGAAATTTACTAATGAATATGTGAAGCCAACTGGAAGGGGAAGGAGGGTGTTTACCAATACCCCTTATGGATTATCAGGATAGGGATGACGCTATCAGGACACAACAAGCGATACGAAAGTATTGGGCAGAAAAAAAGGGAAACATCGTCAATTGTTGAAGGATACGAAAGCCACATTCACTAAAGGTAAGGATAACATTGGTTGCAATATAGGTATGAATACCACTGAGAATGGAAGTAATGAGACTACTATCATAAAGAGAAAGGTTGTAGACTATTTCAATGTTCAAACCAAGCACATCAACAATGAAGACAAGACAGTAATACTTTATGGAATATTAAATGATCCATCAATAAAGGAGTTAGTTGATTGTGATGGTCTTAATGCAAACATAACATGAGTACTAGAAAATAATCTCCGTAATAGTTTCGTATCCATGAGTAGGTCAGAAGATGATATTGTCTTAAAAAGGTCTAGTCTAATGATGTTACTTAAAAGTGATGTTGACGATCTTAACATCAGTGTGCTAGGTAATTGGTGTTAGTAGAAAAACTGTGTACAATACCATGAACCAGATAATTTCAAGTGGAGAAGGAACTAGTTTGTGAAAGCTAACAACAAGATGTAAGCCAATGACACCCATAACATCAGAAATCAAGGATATAATCACCATATTTTGGACTAATGAGAGTAGGGTTTCACCCAATAAGAAGGATTTATGTAGGAAACTTGTTGGAAGGAGTCAATACGAGGAGCATCCAATTCATCTTCTTGATGTACCTCAGGTATTTACATTTATCTCAACTTTTGTTTTGATTTTTAAGCTTAGTTAGTTAGCTAATTAGCTACCTTAGAATATGACCAGATCTAACTAGCTACTGGTAATAGCTAAATAGCGATTGACAATAGCTAACTTAGCTATTATCACCTAATTAGCTACCACAATACCTAATTAGCTATCTTAGAATATGACCATATCTAATTAGCTACCTCAGAATATGACCAGATCTAACTAGCTATTGGTAATAGCTAAATAGCGATTGACAATATGTAGCTAACTTAGCTATTATCAGCTAGTTAGCTACCACAATAGCTAATTAGTTACCTCAGAATATGACCATAGTTAACTAGCTACTGGTAATAGCTAAATAGCTATTGCCAATACTAAACTTAGCTATTATAAGCTAATTAGCTACCGTAATAGCTAATTAACTAACTCAGAATATGATCATAGCTAACTAGCCACTGGTAATAGCTAAATAGCAATTCTAAATAGCCAACTTAGCTATTATCAGCTAATTAGCTACAACAATAGCTAATTAGCTATCTTAGAATATGACCATAGCTAACTAGCTACTGGTAATAGCGAAATAGCGATTGACAATAGCTAACTTAACTATTATTAGCTAATTACCTACCACAATAGCTAATTAACTATCTCAAATATGACCATAGCTAATTAGCTACCACAATATCTAATTAGCTAACTCAGAATATGACCATAGATAACTAGCTACTGGTAATAGCTAAATAGGTATTACCAATACCAAACTAAGCTATTACCAACTAATTAGCTACCTCAGAATATGACCATAGCTAACTAGCTACTGGTAATAACTATTTAGGTATTGCCAATAGTAAACTTAGCACTTATCAACTTAGCTATTATCAATAGCTAATTAGCTACTCTTAATAGCTAATTAGCTATTGGCAATATCTAGTTAGCTATGTCAAGAGCTAATTAGCTATTAAGGTTGCTAATTAGCTACTAGCAATAGCTAACTAGCTATGTCACGAGCTAATTAGCTATTAAGGAAGCTAATTAGCTACTCTTAATAGCTAATTAGCTACTACAAGAGTATGATCATAGCTAATCAGCTACCGCACTATATCTAACTAGCTACATCAAGGCGCATTTTTGATACTCACTAGACTTCCTTTTTATTATGCAAGTTGATTTATTTATTAGGTTCAGACGAATGCATCCAAATATCAAAGTTCAACTACGAACATTCGAGTTTCTTAAGCCACACTTTGTGATACGCTTAAAGGATCGATACACATGTTGTTGCATTTACTATGTACAAATGGGTTTTCTCAAGAACTTTGTTAATCTAGTACGTCACCATAGCTCCTCCCTAGAGGATGCAGTCTGCACTTGTGAGTGCCCAATTTGTCGATCTAGCTTACAAGAGCACTGTAAATTATCAGAGCATGTTATCTCTTCCATGAGTGGTCTTTTAGATTCAGTATTGTGTCTGAGAGAATCTAAGGCTATCTTCCACAGTCTTAAATGTGTCATGGGTTTATGTCAAGATTGTGGCCATCGTAAATTTAGGTGGTGTCCAAAAGAGTTTAGTAGTGAAATATTAATCTCTATCAAGTTATTTGAGTTTGTGGACACCAATTTCGAAGGAAAGGTGTGTAAACGAAAGGATCTAGTTAGGAAGTCGCTTAAACCAAGGGATTCGACGTCTCTATTTATAGTATCTCTAGGAAAGTTCATTAAACACAACTTCATTTATTCATGGCAAGCTCATCAACTTAAGACTTGCATATCTGATTTTCCAAATGATGTAGCTCAGTAGTAGATTTCGTAGAGAATTATACTTTCAAGCAGCAAAATGAAATTCAATCCATGCATTGTTGTTCAATGCAAGTAACCATTTTTGTGCACAACATATTATCGAGTTTCAAGTGATGTTAAGAAAGTAATTCATTTTTTAATTTCTGATGATAAGAAGCATGATACCTTGTTTATCCAACATTGTTTTAAGTTACATTGGCAATGGTTATTATGTCAACGTTTGGAGCTTACTCAACATTGGGTCTGGTTTGACGGAGCTGCGTCACAAATCAAGGCTAGACGTCCATTTTATTTTGTTGGGAGGTATCCTTCTGTAATAGGTTTGGAGATGAGATAGAATTTTTTTGGGTCTAGCCATGGTAAAGGTGAACATGGTGGAGCAAGTGTAGTTATAAAGCGGGCACTTACCCATGAACAACTAAAGGTAGATGGTGTGCATATGAATTATGCAACACATGTAGTCGAATTTTTAAGAGTTAATATGTCAACGAGTGCAACTAGTGTTTATTCCTCGCAGGTTCGAGATATCAAACGTGAATTGCGATCTCGCCATGTTGTTCGGGGTTATTCTAGGTTGGATGGTCATTGTATTGCGGTTAGAGAATTAACTTGTTTTTGCTTCCATTGTGTGCAGGGAAATTGGAGGTATTGTTTAAACAAAGCATATATTTAGAATTGGGAGTACCATACATTGAATGATAAGGAACAAGCGGATGGAGAAACAGAAAACAATGCTGACTTCACATATAATGGTCGTGGAGATACTCTGAGTGATGTCATAAACGTTGGGGATAATTTGGCTGTAAATGCAGAAGAAGACAATTCAGAGGGTGTTGATTTCTATATATTGAAGTGCATGGTTCGTAAACAATGTGCAAAGCAGAATATTGTAGATGTTTGGGAAAATTTTGTATCTGTTGGGACATTCTACATTGAAGGTATTTTTTATGCAAGACTAGATGATTACGATTATGTGTATAGGCTTTTAGAAGAAAAACTAGTAGTGTCCATGTACTCTCATTTGGTCGTCCCGATGTCGCAATACAATAGCTGCTCCGATTTATGCACAATTAGTGCTAATGTGTATGAATGTATTTACAACAACATGCCATGGAATTTATAAAGTGGACAAAGTAGTTGTATTGCAAAAAAAACAGTTTAACAAAATCGTTTGCGAGTCTTTTTCTGTTCTTGTTTCTTAATAAAATCGTGTATGTTAAATGTGTATTGATTATAGTCAGTTTACTTATTGGAACTTTCAGTTTTAGTGTATGTTCAATGTGCATATGACGGTTATACTGGCTGGAATACATTTTGGCAATGGTAGTTTTACTCTCAAGTGAACCATGTACAAGTTCAAATAGTTTGCCATTCTGAGAACTAGCAGCATGAAATCAAAAATTAATTAGCTATTTAAAAATTACATATGTCATCAAATTACATATTTATAATACACCATTGACAATGTCTACAAAGCGGCTATAAATAGCTAAGCTCTTGCTGGTCAGTGGAACTTCTCTACATATGTGATTTGCATACTGAGCTTGGTATGGTGTCCACAACCATGCAGTTAGTTGGCAGCTTAATGTTTTCACCAAGTAGTTATTAGGCATTTCATCGGGTACAACGAGATAACATATGCGAAGGTTGTAGTAATGTCGGAAATGTTCTGCATCCACAATCAACGTATTGTCGGCATTATATTCAGGCCAAGTATGCCAAAAATCAGAAAGTCTTTTGAATCTTGCAATATCTTGGTGCTCACATCTTTCTCGTGTCAATTGACCCTTGAAGTGTTGTCGCCACTTTGGGAAGAATCTTTCTACACACTTCCAAACATCTGAATGTGGTTTTTCACTCCAAATAAACAAATCAAAGTATTGCACAACACACTCTGGAAAATGATTCGCATCCCTCCTTGGTGTCATATATCGCACACTCATCAGGACTTTATCAAGCTCCAAGATCAACGCTCTTCTTTTGTCTTCTAATGGTTTAGATTTCCATTCCTGCAACTGAGCCTCTGTTACACCAAGTATTGGTAGCACACGATCAATTTCAATTAACTCAGGTTCTGTTGACACAATTGGTGTCCTTTTCCTCTTCAAACCCCTTGTCGACTGTGTCATTGGGTCTAGCTTCACCTTGTTTTGCCCTTGTGTAGTCATTGGGCATGGCTTCACATTGTTTTGCTCTTGTATAGTCGGTCGTGTCATCGGTCCTGGCATTGCCTCTGTGCATGTAGATACTTCTCTGGTCGTTATCAGCCCACTGATATCACATGTTGCATCTACCTGCAAAATTAGATCATCTGTGCAACATGCTTGATCTACTTGCGTGAGCAGATCATTTGTGTCAATTGCTACGTCAACTTTCAAGATGGGGCCCTCTAAACACGCAACAACATCAACAGTTTCCACACTGCCATCGGCCTTAGGAGCAATAGGTTCAAACCCTTTAGACTCTACAACATCAGAAAACACCAACATATTCACACTTACAAAGTAGCTAACAGTCTCACAAAACAACATAATGAACATGAAATATTTGCAACAAAATAAAAATATTATCTTAATATCCATCATAGAGTTCCATTACATAATGTGGATCAAGCAACAATCAATTTGAGGTGTTACTTGTCCAAATAGACCATAGGCCATCTTCCTAATTTTCTAAGAAAATAGCTAACAGTCATATCCCACTAATCAGTAATTGGTAGTAATTAGCTCCAATTCAAGAGCCCCTTGATCGAGTAATTGGTCTTGTCCCCGATCGTGGCCCCTTCTTCAGCCTTTTTCTAGTCAATTGCCCATTTAGCCTTGCTTCTTTCACCCATTGCGCAAGTGTGTCCTCCTCTGACAACCTTTCCATCGCCTCAGCAACGACTTGCACGTCAGCCACGTCTTGCTAACTATGGCAGTACGAATTAGCTACCACTCTTGATAATGCTTAGCTAATTAGCTACTAGACTATAGGTTGACAATAGCTAATTAGCTACCACTTTGCTAATTAGCTACATCTTAGCTAATTATCTACTAGACCATAGATTTACAGTAGCTAATTAGCTACATCTTGGCTAATTAGCTATTCTTCTTAACTATGGCAGTAGCTAATTAACTACCACTTTTGATACTACTTAGCTAATTGTCTACAATGTAGCTAATTGGCTGCTACACCATAGATTTGTAGTAGCTAATTAGCTACATCTTGGCTAATTAGCGAATACTTAGGTTGTAGCTAATTAGCTACTACACTACTGAACCATAACAATTAAATAGCTACCATACTTTATACAGCTTAGCTAATTAGCTAAGATGTAACTAATTAGCTACTACACTATAGAGACAAGCAACAATTTTACCTATCAGTTTTCTCCACTCATATGGGAGAGTTGTATTGCAATCCCCCAAATAGACTGCAGCAATGTGAGAGGCATATTGAAAACAAACGATATGGCATGTGTGCTGGCATGGTCGTAGGTGTACTAACAGAGTGGTTGTTCTGTCCTCTACGCCTAAGCCGCAAGCGATGCAACGTGCTTGGATAGTCAATATATCGTTGCCTGGTTCTCCTTCATTTGGTAAGGGAGCAAGAATGTTGAGATCCAATTCTTGTCTGCTCTTTACCATCCCCTGCACAAAATGTAGTTGCTTCTTAAGGAGCTAACTACCTATTCTTAAAGGGCGTATTGTTCCTACAACGCAACCGAGAAATTACCAATTTGTCATTCCTTAATGAGGAAGATAGAACAACAAGAAACATGAATCATTAACTTACTTGGAGGTTCTCCAAATTATAATCAACGACAGTATTTACACCTAGAAGGTCTAGGTTCATTGAAAGAATCTGGATCTCTGTCTGTAGTTGTATTTTCCACTAGGGATTAAGCAGCCCCTCAATTTCGAGCTCATGTTGAGCAACCTGTTCCAAATAATGCCTCACTAAGGACATTTTCATGTACAAGTTATTTATGACATGTTACATACTAGCAAAACAATAGCTACCTGAATCTTATTTATGATTGTTGTCACTGCCAAAGTGACTTTGCTCTCCATCGCAACAACTAATGTTGCTTTCTCTAAGTTAGTCTTCGTTGCCTCTAATGTCTCACTTGCTTCATGGACATTTTTCAGCATATAGTTAATCAATGTCTCACCTGTGTCATCAACATTGGCTTTCATTGTGTTTCGGTGTGGTGTATACTTGCGGGTTTGTTGGGAGTCAGCAGTTGCATCATCAACTACTATGCTCCAGAATCTTGCCATTTTTTGTTTCAAGCTCCCCATCTTTCGACATTGTTCTACCGATGCCTCACCATAAATAGCCCAAGCTACCCTATACATTTCAGGGTTTGTTGCTTCCTTCGCTGTTTTGCAATACTCGTATGCAAAAGCTCTCGCGAATGCAACAGACAACTCGTTGTTGATCGGGATCTCTTGATGTACTTTTTGGTGGAGCCTCATGCAATCGTCATACAACTCTGGTCATACATGCTTGAGCTTCACCTTGCCTTTCACTCTGGGCACTTTATAGACTAACAACTAGTCTACATCACTAATCAATTTATCTGTTAGAACAACAGGGTCAATACTCTCTAGTGATAGACCATATATGTTGTTAAAGTCCTCTTTTGTCTTGCAAAACTTTGTATAGTTTAGCACTCTAGGATATGGAGGAACGAGCCACTTGAAAGAAAAAATCAATACATGTTACCTCTGCTCTACTGAGACATGTGAATTTAGAACCATAATTTGTAGGGAAGAATCAAAAATAAAAAATCAGCCACATTCACCCAAATCCTAAATCAAGTTTGGGGGAAGTTTGCAGACACACAACCATTGAAATTAGAAATGTGAATTGGTGCAAAATTCCAACACTAAATCTGAAATTTTCAATAGTAATTAGAAATCAGAAGCCCTATTTAGGAACCTTAATTAGAAACCCTAATAAAAAACCCTAATCAGAAATCAACTGCTTAAGGAAATTAGAAACCCTAATAAAAAAACTTAATAAGAAACCCTAATAAGAAATCAACTACTTAAGGAAATCAGAAAGCCTAATCAGAAACCTTAATAAAAAACCCTAATAAGAAATCAACCGCTTAAGGAAATGAAAAACCCTAATCTGAAATATGTATGAAATCAACCCTAATCAGAATTTTTGTCAATCAAAAACACACCTGCTGTTATACCCCGATCTTCGAGACATCCTTGTTTGGGACTCCAATGACTTCACCCTAATCGTTTTTTATAAAAGATGAACATGCAACAAAGTTACAGTTATCAGAAAGGAAAAAAAAAAGATTTTTTAATGTATAACTGATACATACCCGGACGAGGATCAAATTGGTGGTGTGTTGTAGCTCTCAATGTGCAATGTTGATATCAGAGTTTTTGTGTTGTTGCGGGACCTTTGTC